>NC_045609.1:84537814-84782814 GCF_009762305.2 Zalophus californianus
AGGGTCTTGAGTTGGATTATCTGGGCAGTCCCTAAACACCATCACAAATGTTCCCACAGGAGGGAGGCGGGGGGAGTCCTGACACTAACAGAGGAAGGGGAACTTCCATGTGACCACGGGGGCAGAGATTGCAGTGAGGCAGCCACAAGCCACGGGGTGCTGGGTGGGGCCAGGAGCAGGGCCGCCCTCGAGCCTCCCGCCGAGCACAGCCCTGCAGCACCTTGACTTCAGCCCAATGAGACGGAGTTCATGTGGTGGCCTCCACGCCGTGAGAGAGTACATCCCAGAGGTTCTAAGGCCACCCTATTTGTGGCGATCTGTTATAGCAGCCCCAGGAGAGGAATACCGTAGACGAATGTATTTATTAACCCCTCATGAACAGAATTCCTGGCCGGGGTATTCACTAGGTAGACATCGTGGCAGGCAAACAAATGAATGTGTGCATTATGATCACATCACAAAGAAGGAGGGGCTCCATTTTTATTATCATTCGCATGGTACCCAGACAGCCGCCCACGCAACTGTGCTGCGGATTCTCAACACACGTATTTGTTTTCAGACAGGACAGCATGACTGGTCTGGTACGCAGCCCCCCGGCCACATCCTTCCCACCAATCCTGTCTTGTCTGAGCTGGACTCACTGATGGCCACGTGTCATGCTCCCTCTGTCCCAGCCTGAGGTAGTGACATGAGGGAGGGGAGGCAGAAGGAGGCCTCTGAATGGTAAGGTGGCCTAATGAGGGCCCTTCTGCCTTCCAGAGCCTCCTAGGTCAGGGGTAGAGCCTCTAGGCACCGCTCCCCCCCCCCCCCCATGACAGCTGCCCGCAAAGAAATGTCTCTCTGTGCACAGTGGAGACAACTCTACCTGCCCATTGTCATCAGACAATCACAGCTGCTGACCCGCACTCCCACTTCGGAATTTTCTGGCACAAGGACAAGAGTCCAGGCAGGCGTTCCTTGGAGCAAACCGCCGAGCACTGCCCGGCCCCACTCTTCCAGCTGGCACGATGATCAGAACAGCCTTTGGAAAGTGGCCTCAGCCTCCTTCAGATATGTTTAGCTTTGCCTCATCATTTTCCTTAAAGAAGACTTTTGGTGGCATCTCCTGGAGACACCTTGTCCACGGCTCCCTGTGCCATGTCTGGGCATGGCAGGGGAAACAGACTGGGGGACCCTCCCTGCATATGGGGCTGAGCTGCCCAGTCATGGAGGCTTAGGGTTTGGAACTGGACCATCTAGATTCGGATCTGGGCTCTGTCACTTCCTCCCTTGATGTGACCTTGGCAACAAAGGACCTTCCTGATTTCAAGCTCCTGCATGTGCAAAATGGGTTTTAAAAAAAAAAAAATCGCACTTGTCCGCCAGACCTGTGCAGGGCTGACCTTGACCCACCCAGCATGCCCAGCAAGCCTCGCGTTCGGAACGTGATACCTGACAGCTGTTAGCCCACGTGCCATTACTTGCCCAGCGCCAGGTCCCCTGGTATCCGTTCTCACCACATGAGGCCACACAACGGAGCGGGCAGGGGGTCCCTCCGCACGGGGGGACGTTGCCTCCCCTGGACCAGGCTGACAGCTTGTTCTCCCTGGCAACAGAAGCCATTAGGAGCAATTTGTTGTCACCAGGCAGACCTGTTCCTCCTAAACTGTTATCAATGAGCTTGTCAACCCAAGGCCTAACCTCCTTTGTTCTTTTCATCTGTTCTCCCCTCCGAGGCCTCTCCCGCCCCCCCCCCCCAGGACGGGCAACAGGCAGGGGTACACCTGTTTGGCTGCAGGCTAGGCCCGGGGGTCCGGGCGTGGTGGGGAGAGAGCGGTGAGCTGCCCAGACCTCCTGGCTCCCGGTGCGCGTCCACGTCCGGATGTCAGATGACAGTTGCGGCAGCCGCAGCTGGTGCCCGAGCCCGTGCCAGGGGCGTGGGGCGCCTGCCGCCTGCGCTAACGCACCCCAGCCTCCCCGAGCAGCGCGCGCAGGCCCTCCACGGGGTGGCCGCGGAGGCTGCTGCAGCCGCAGGGGCCCGGGCCTGGCTGGCTGCGCCTGAGGCCCAGGAGGCAAGGAAGCGGGAGCGCGGGAGGTCCCCACAGGCTGGCGCCTGCTGTGAACACAGTGGGGCTTTCCCAGGCCCGAAGGAGCCGCAAGGGCCAGAGAGCTCTGGATGGGAACTGGCTCTGGCTCAGAACCAGGCTGACAATCGAACAGATACGGAAAGAGGTATGGTGGATTGAGTCCCTTAGGGGGCCAGCATCCAAGAGAGGGCCCCCCACCTTGGTTAGCTCGGTGCCTTGACACAGTGCCACAAACTGGGGGGCGGGGAGGGGGCTGGCAGAGAGGGGGGATGGGCAGCAGACTTTGATTCGCACAGTTCTGGAGGCTGGGAGTCCAAGATCAAGGGCCAGCAAGGTAGGTTTCATTCTGAGGCCTCTTCTGGGTTGTAGGTGGCCACCATCCCTCTATGCCTTTCCCTCAGTGTGTGTGTGTGTGTGTGTGTGTGTGTGTGTGTGTGTGTGTGTGTGTGTGTGTGTGTGTGGTGGGGTTGGGGGCAGGGAATAGTAGAGAGAGAAAGGGAGTGAAAGAGAGAAAGATTGCTTTGGTGTCTGTTCCTGTAAGGGCACCACTCCAACCATGGGGGCCCCACCTCATGACCCCATCCGACCCGAGTCACCTCCTGAAGGCCTCCCCTCTAAATAGTATCACACTGGGAGTTAGGTTTTAACATAGTGATTTAGGGGGACAGAGACAGGCTGCTAAGTGAGTCGACGGTCCCAAGGGGAAGTGAAGGCCTCCCAAGCTGCCCCTAGCTGTGCAAGAGCACATTCAGGGACTTGACTTTGCTCCAACCTTAGAAAGAGAAGCAAGGGAGAATCACCACTTGAAGACGACTCTCCACTGCTTTTATTAAATTTCTGTTTATAATGCCTCTGGTCTTGGGCAACACATGAAGGACCTGGGAGTTGGCTGGATGAAAACTTCCAGTCAATGGGACCTCCTTCTCGGCTGCCCCCACAGAACGTCCAAGAACAAAGTGCAGACGCAGGCCGGGAAGAAGCTACATGCGGGTTCCCCTTCACCCACAGGAGCCATGTCCCAAGTGGCCAGGAGGGCAGAAGAGAACGCTGGGGACATTTCCAGAGTGCTTTTCTGTGGGCAGTGCTGACTCTCCTAGACAGACAGCTTCAGCCTGTTGCCCACGTCCCCGCGGGGAAACAGAGGCTCAGTGCAATGAAGGGGGTCGTCCTGCTCTCCCAGAAGGAGGGCTCAGACTGCTGCTCTCAGCAGTGCCCCTCATTTCGGCCTTGGTGACTCTCCTGAGGCCAAATCTTGTGCTCTCCTTGCTGGAGTCCGTGTGGGCAGGAGAAAGACGCCACGGGCTGGGGCTTCCATACCAGACACTTATTCTCACAGTTCTGGAGGCAGGAAGTCCCAGATCAGGGTGCTGGCCCAGCAGGTGTGTGTCGAGGACTCTTCCTGGGCCCAGATGGCTGTCCTTTTGCTGTGTCACCCATGGTGGAAAACAAAGGGAAGACACGCTCTCTCCACAAAGCATCACACTGGGGACTTAATCTCAATATATGAATTTTGGGGAGGACGCAGACGTTCAGTCTATAACAGCAGCTTTTTAGAGCACATTGCATGTTTGTGAAGCCCGCAGCGTGTTCGGGGCTCAGAAGCCAGGGCCCGCGGACTCTCTCCATGCACCACCAGGGGTCCCGGGGTCAGATGTTGCTCAGAGGCCCGGGGGCAGGATTGGAGGGCATGTGGCCCTGTCCTCCAGGAGAGCCCCAGAAACGGGTGGTCATGGCCACACTGGGGTCAGTCCTTCAGGGATTTGACCATGACTCATGTGACAATGAGGTTGCAAAGGGGGTGAAGGGCAGGGAGACTTTCCAGAATGCACCTGTTCGCCCCATGGGCCAGAGCTTCCCAAGAATGGTGGTAGCAGCACTTTCAGTGAAGACCGTTCTTGCCCCAGACTTTGTCTCTGCCTCTGTGTTCTTGCTGCTCCTGACTGCTGCCCCAACACGTCCCCCAGGAGGGGAGGATTCTGCAGAGCCTGCTCAGGCAATTCATAGAGGTGGGGACATTGCTAGCACCCTCAGGAGGGTGGGATGATGGGGTGCACCCCCCACGGAAGTCTTCCCCTGCTCCACGGCCATGTCCCTATCCAGGTTCTCAGCCTCTGCTGGCCAAGCCCGAGCTCCTCAGAGGCAGACAGACTTTTGCCACCAGAAAGCCCGGGTTGGGGTTTGGCTGGATTAAAGCACCCTCTTCGTCCAGCAAGGCAGCCTTGCGGTCACTGTCTAAACAGCTCCCTAAGAAGCGGGGTGGGTGCTTCTGAGCTCTTCTGGCTGAGCCAGCACCCGAGGTTGGCTTCAGGTACTGCGGGCTGACTGATGCACGCACCTGCCAGGATGACTCGGCAGCCCAGAGGTGGTGGCTGCCCAGAGGGCTCTGGGAAAGGAACTGTGCCTCCGGAGCTTAGGATCTCTCTGCTTCTTTCTGGAGCACCTAGGCCCCTTGGAACGGTGGCCAGCCCCTTGTGGCTGATGGCACCAGGCTTCCCATCCTGGGCCTGGCAGGGCCATCCTAGAAGGGAGGATGGGTTCAGCAACAGAGCCACTGCTCTCTTTCTGCCTTCCCTTCCCTCCTTCTGGAAGAAGACCATTATGCTCCTTCAGGGCTGCAGATCTGGGGCAGCCCATGGCTGCCTCTGCAAGAGGACCATGAGTGACATTGAGCCCCAGAAACCTGGCCGTGACTCCCCGACCATGGCTCCCCAGCTGCAGCCAGCTGCAGGGAGCCAAGCTCTGTGGTTCCATCTGGAGAGCAGCTCACAAGCCGGCTGCCTGAACCCAAACACATGGGTGGAGCTGCTCTCAAGACGACAGTGCCTCTCTCTGGGACCTGCCTGCTCAGCCACTGGATGGAGGACAGGACAGGGGTGGACATGGACAAAAATGTGCACCAGGCACCCGGCCTTTGTGATCAGATATCTGGGTGATCCTGTGGCCTGAATGTGCACAAACTCACACACCCACCTACCCACCCACACGTGCACACACCCACACACGAGATCCTCCACCATGCGTTCCTGGACAATGCCCCATTCTTGGTCCTAAATGGGGGAGAAGTCACAAGGACCCTGTATGAGTTTCTTGCAGCTGCCATAACAAAAGATCACAAATTGCTTGTCTATAAACAACAGGCATTTTAGTCTCTCACCGATCTGGAGGTCAGAAGTCTGAAATCAAGGTGTCAGTAGGACTGCATTCCCTCTGATGGCTCCAAAGAAGGGACCCTCCTGGCCCTTTCCAGTTTCCGTGGCTCCAGGTGTCCCATGGTCCTTCTTGCTTACACAGGAAGGGGCATCACTGCAGTGTCTGTCTCCGCCCTCAGATTGCATCTTCCTCCCTGTGGGTCTCTGTGTCCAAATTTCCTTCTTCTCATAAGGACGTCTGTCACTGGATGTAAGACCCACACCAATGTAGTATGACTTCATCTTAACTTGATCCCCTCTGCGAAGACCCTGTTTCCAAATAAGGTCATGTACACAGGCTCCAGGTAGACATGGATTTGGGTTGACACTAGTTGACACACTAGTCAACCCAGTACAGACTGATGACATCATGTCTCCTGGGGCTTCTCAATTCATCTGAGTGGCTCATGGAGTGACCTTCACACCCCCAGTGGCCTAGGAGAGTTGAATGATGTCCCTCCTCATGGTGGCCCTGCCACCCTGGGTATACCCTCTCCAGCTTTCCTAGCTGGGACCTGGAAATATTAAGGCCAGGTTCTGGCAGGAGGCAGACAGCAGGGATGCTGGGAGATGCCAAAGAGGAAAGAAAGGTAGAGAGGAGAGACTCCTGGTTTTTTTTCAAAGACTTTGAGGAGGGTGAATCCATTGCCCCCATCCCAACCCAACACATAAGCATGGTCCTAAGAGCACAGAAACCCCTATGACTACAGTTTCACCTGACATTGTTGCTGCTCAGGGGACTGATCCTGAGCCTATAAAAATACCCTTTCTCTACTGCACCAGAGAAGGTGCCCAGAATGAAGTCACTCTTAGCTTCAAATGATGGCTACAAAATCAAAGCTCTTTGTCTTGAAGGACATCTCACTGTGTCAAACCTCACTCAGTGTGTCCATCTTCCCAGAGCTGTGCCTGGAGGGAATAGCTCCAGACCTGGCCAGCAGGTGCCCAGAGGAGTGCCCAGGGCTGGCGCGGCACACATTCAAGCCCAGACCCCGATGACTCCATATGCCAGCATCTCTCAGCCATGAGCTGGGTCTTTGAGAAATGATGCTCTACCAAGATCTTAATTCAAAGACATGAGGGTCTCAAGAGTGGCCCGAGTAGAGCAGTGGAGTGGGGCCTTCATTGACAGAGGGACCGGCACCTGTGCAGGTGGAAATAGAGGGGTGTGTACTATTTGGAGGGGAACCTCTGGTCAGTCTATGCCTCAATGTCTCCATGAATACATGGGGTCCCTACCTGTTCAACCTCCCACACGTGCGTGGAGAGGGTCACAATGAGGCAGTGCATCCCAAAGACCTTTGGAATGATAGAAAGGCCAGTGGGATGCAGGGTTATGCACACACACCCAGAGGGGGCTGCAGGGGGACAATGTAGCTTCCTAGGGAAAAACATCCAAGATGTGCAGGGGACACATCTAATGTGACCCTTCCCCCCCAACTGGATGCAGGGCCAACAAGTGTGTGAGCATCCCTTTTAGCAGGTATAATACCCATAAGTGCAGTTTGGGGTTGCGTGCCTGGTCCCTCCTGGCTTCACTGGGATGGAGGCATTGTAAGAGCCAGGATGCCTGCTTCCTGCCCGCCTGGCCCATGTCCTCTGTGGCCACACAAACAGAATGCTGGAGAAAGGCCCATCAAGGGCATGGGAGTGAGTGACTTCGAAAGCCCTGACATTTACACAATTTGTGCCTGTTGTGTTTATTTAAGGACTTTTCCTGTAAAGGGTGCAGGGCCCTTAGTGGCTGGATCTGTTAATGCCTCGTGCTTTTTGTGTTTAAATGTGCCACTTTCAATGACTGTCAATGTTGACCTAAGTGAGAAACATCCAAACATGTTTAGAGAGGAGACCCTGGGACCTCATTCCACACGACTTTTGTTCTGTGGAGAAAAATGAAAAAAGATAACACCAGAATTGGTTGTTTTTCTAAGTTGTGGCCTCCTTAACAAGCCTTGTCATGCGTGTGGCTGTTGCCTCCCTGAGAGCCTCCGGGCTCTTTATGTTTCCCTCTTGGAAAATATCGATGGAAAGGCTTTCAGACAGATTATTAAGTGGGGGCTATTGGCATCATCACACTGAATTAATGGCTTTAATTTGAACATTTATTCGTTGGCTGAAGAAATATTTACTAGTGCTTTCTCTGTGGTGATATCATGCCGCACAATGGTTACACAGGGTCGGGGGTCCCTGCCCTGTTGGAGCTCAGCATCCGTGGAGGAAGCCAGTGAGCGAAAAATCACCCATGTTCTAAGTGGTGTGAAGAGGGACAGATTGGGGGTGATAAGAGCCCAAAGAACCTGGTCTGGGAAGCTGGGGGACCAGGAAGTCCAGGGAGGAAGACACCGTTAAACAGGCCTTTCAGGGAGAGTGGAAGTCAGCCACACAACTCATGAAGCCAAACAAAGTGGCAGGTTCTGAGGGGAAAGGTGGGGAAATGCCAAAGAACCAAAAGATGAGGGATCTGACTCATTATTCCACAGACTCAAGGCATCACACTCTACCCAAGACATGGACTAGAATAATCGATGGGGAAAAGCATTGCCACCAAAGTAGATGGACAAGGGGCTTAGGCCTTGAGGAATTCACATATGGACATTTAATATTGGGATGAGTCAACCACTCTCCAACAAACTAGGTCTTTCGGTTATCCAGATGGGACCTGTGCACCAGATGTCAAGAGAAGTCACTTAGTTTCTACCTCCTTTGTGGCCTTGGTGTATCTCTCAGGGACATTAAGTAGTCTGGTAAGTCGGAGGATCAGAGAAGTCTCTTCAGGAGCCTGCATACTCCACCTCTCTGTAGCTCATTAGACTAACAAACACACATCAGAATGTTGTTATCAGCTGCCATTCTGTTTCAAGATGGCTCACCAAACCACCAATTGAAATGGATGGCGTTTGGTGTAGAACAACTCTTTTAAGTTGTCTGGATCAAGTGACAGACAAACAAATATGAACTATCAGGCAGTGGGGTTAAAATCAAGTCCAACTTTACTGAATAACTGAGAATACAGTAAGGGAGTAAATGAATCAGTAGACACTGGGGTCTGCTCTGTGCCAAGCTCTGCTAGTTACCATGGAAGAGTCCCAGGGGCATCAGGCAAACACTTAACCCTAGGCTTGAAAGATGGACATTTCTGCGTAGCCTCTCCAGCAAGAACAGTGGAAGCCAAGGCCTTGTGTCGGGGAGTCAGGAGGCAAGAGCTTGACTAAGCAGAGAAACAGCTTTGGGGCCAGAATGGAGGATAATAAAGCTACAAAGGGAACAGGGGACAATATCCCAAAAGTTGGGAAAGCAAGAAGACCAGCTGTAACCCTGGGATTTGTACAGGAGAGTTACTGGAAACGGGAGTCCTGGGGACATTTCTGCCATGGTCTGAGTGTTTGCATTCCCTCAAAAGTCAGAGGTTGCAATCCTAACTCCCAAGGTGATGGCTTTAGTAGATGGGGCCTGTGAGAGGTGCTTAGATTATGAGGGTGGAGCCCCATGCCTGGATTAGTGCCCTGATAGGAGAGACTCCTTCCACCGGGTGAGGACACTAGGAGACATGAAGCCTGGGAGAGCTCACCTCACCCTGTGGGCTCTCTGATCTCAGACTTGGGGCCACGGAAGTGTGGAAAATAAACTTCCGTTGTGTGTCAGCCTTATGCACAGAGAGAGGATGGAGGACAGGGGAGATTTTGGAGTTGGGAAAACCACCAAGAAGACAATGGAGCGCCTAGGAGAGAGAGAGAGAGAGAGAGAGAGAGAGAGAGAGCTTAGCACAGTGGCCGAATCTTGTGTATGAGAATTCACACCAATCAGGGTTTGAACCTGGCCTTGCTCTTTTCCAGAGCAATCTGCCAACTTCCTGAGCCTCCAGTTATACTCATGTATAAAATGAGTCCATTTCTTATGAAGCAGTAGCAAGTTCATATTAGCGAAAACATTTACCTGGCAGGTCCCTATGTGTGCCCTAGGTACAAGTCTCAGAGACCCAGGCCCGCAGGGTCCTTCCCTGAAGGGTGTCTGCCGAGGCTCCCCTTGGTCCTTGCCCCTGCCCAACTGGTGACTCAGAAAAAGCTCTCTGTGGGGCATGTGGGGGTTTTAGAATGCTAGAACACAGGAATGGCTCCCTCTTCCAATATGTAATTTAAAATATGAGCAATGTTAGACCTCTGATACAAAAATTACTGATATGTTGGAATTATGATGTTTTAGATTTTTTTTTTTTTTTCAATGGAAACTTCCAGATTAGTTCTTGGAAGTGAACCAGACCAGGTTTTTCTGGCTCCCCTTAAATATGGACTTGGTCTGTAGGGGGCAGCACTGAGGCATGGCTTCTTGGTCATCTTTTACCCTGGGCTGTGCTTTCTTGAGAGTGCTCATCCCACATCGTTCTGTCCTCAGTCACGCTGGGGACAATCGCACCTCAGCTCTGTTCACTCAGAATGTCATCTCATCAGTTTTGGGCAAGGATTGTCACCAGGCCGCCTTCCCACCCATCCATCCATGCACTGTCCATGTACCAGGGTGTGTCAAGTTCTTCCTTCCAGCAGCAGTGGGGCAGACCCAAAGAGAAGTTGCACTTGCTCCCAGCCTACCCAGAGCTTGCAGGGTCTTGAAAATGGACTTGAGAGCATTCCCGTATTAGCCAGGATAGGCTGGGCTATCGAGCAGGAATGGATGACAGTAGACTCGATGAAATAACTAGAATGAACGATCTGACAGCCAAAGCTGAATACTCCTGACTGTTCTGGGAGAGGAATTTCATGGGGGCAATAGGCCAGTGTTTGCAGAGCCTAGAGAACCCCCACCCGCAGGCTGTCTGACCGAATTAGCACCAGGTCAACTGTTTGATTAGAAGCTTTGTAGGTTCTGCTGAAAAATCTATCAGAACATATCAGGCCAAACGGGAACTGTCTTTCCATTGGTGGCTAGAAACAGTGACACCCTCAGCACAAGGAGGAAGGCCTCAGCTTCTTACCTAGCACGGAACCCGAGGTCTCCACGAGATCAGCCTCCTGGGGAGAGCAGACTTTGCTTTTTCCAGAAACTACTTGGGATGGTAGTTGGCTCCAGCTCTTCTTCCAGATGCAAGAGGAACCAGCCTCCTGTGGGCTCCTCTGTGCACAAAGAGGCCTTGGGCTAGAAGCATAGGGAGCTGCTCATCCAGGTTGGTGGTTTCCTTCTCCTTGGCTATAAAAAGGAGCCAAAGCATGAGGACTGAGAACAGTTGCAAAAGCCAGGACTGGTTCTGTAGACTGGGGAGGTAAAGATTCAGGGCTTCCCTGTGGGTGGGACCCAGGGAGCTCCAGGCTTCTGTCTCAGTGTGGGTTTGGGTCCAATAATTCCATGTCTCTGAATCTGTCCCTCACACCTGTCATTGGAGGTGTCAGAAGATTTCCTCTTTGCCCCATTATCACTGCTGTGGCCTCCTGGCTGCCATGACTCCCTACCTGCCTCTTGTGTATCGAAGCTGAACGCATCCTTCTGCACGGACAAACACAACTCTTCCTACTTCTCTTACCTAAACAGGCTACTGCAAGACTGCCTAGCCCTAGGTAGGTAAGTAAATCCCCCCCATTAATCTGCATTTATCATATCTGCCTTCCTAAATTGACAGTGACTGGCAATGTCTAAACTAACTCTCCCATTTATGAGTAGAAGATACAATTCAGATAAATGAACCCTTAATGCCTGACAACACGAAAGAATCATTACAGAATTGTCAGCCTGGGGCAGAGTTAGTGCTCCCAGAGGTGAGGTCCTGGCCAGCTCCATCTAGATGCCCAAGTGCGAGCGGCTTTTTGGAGTCACGAGTGGTCCGCCAGGCTGCTGTATCCTTCTGGAGTGGGCGGGGCTTCCTACCCCCTTTACTATAATGTTTGAATAGCATTTATGCTACCTGACATGCTAAAGTACTTTTTCACTTAACTATTGTCTGACATTGCCTCCCTGCCCCGGCTTCATCTGCTCAGGCCGCCTTAGCAAAATACCCCAGAATAGGTGGTTTAAATAAGAGAAATTAATTTTCTCACAGTTCTGGGGACTGGACAGTCCAAGTTAAAAGTTCAGGTAAGGCTCACTTTTTTTCTTAAGGTTTTATTTATTTAGGGCGCCTGGGTGGCTTAGTTGGTTAAGCGACTGCCTTCGGCTCAGGTCATGATCCTGGAGTCCCGGGATCGAGTCCCGCATCGGGCTCCCTGCTCAGCAGGGAGTCTGCTTCTCCCTCTGACCCTCTTCCCTCTCATGCTCTCTCGCACAAGCAGGGGGAGCAGCAGAGGGAGAAAGAGAAGCGGCTCCCCGCTGAGCAGGGAGCCCGATGCGGGGCTCTAACCCAGGACCCTGGGATCATGACCTGAGCCGAAGGCAGCCGCTTAACCGACTGAGCCACCCAGGTGTCCCAAGACTCACTTTCTGACAAGAACTTGCAGATTACACCTCTGGCCATGTCCTCACATGGTCAAGAGAAAGAGAAATCTCTGGTTTTGTTTCCTTATATATAAGGACACAGGTTCTATAGAATCAGGGCTCCACCCTTAGGACCACATTTAACCTTAATCACCTCCTTAAAAGCCCCATCTCCAATACAGTCACTTTCAGGATTTGGGTTCCAACAGATGAACTTGGGGGATGCATTTCAGTCCACAGTAACCCCTCTAAGACACAAACTGCTTGGTGGTAGGAATTTTTCTGTTTCACCCACTAGCATATCCCCATTGCTTGGAATATAATCTGGTATATTAGAGGCACCCCATAAATACATGTTGATTGAATAACAGGTAAATTTGGGCTAGAAGACAAGCCTGTGCCCTAGTCAAAGCAATGCTGGACAGCGATGTCAGAGGCGTTTAAAGGCTTTTTGTCTTATGACCTGCACTTCAGGGTTTGGGTGACTGTGATGCCAGGGCCGTCCTGCCCACCTGCCCGCCGGGCATAAGCTTTATGTCCTCCACGGAGGGAGTGGTGACATGCACCCAGAACGGCACCCTCTACCAGCTGACACATAGGGCTTTGTCCTTCCTCTTCTCTCTCATGTACTTGATCCTATTTAATCTTTACAATAACCCTTGAGGTCAGCATCTTTATCCTACGTGTGTAATAGGCAGGGAGGCAGGGGAGGTCTGGGGGAAGAATGCTGTGTTGTAGGTAATCCAGGGGAGGGGCAGAGCCACGGTTCAAACTCAATCATTCAGAAATGGCCCTGGGGACTGGCAGCGCTTGCAGAGCCTGCCCTGGGCTGGGAGATGGACAGCTGGGCTGTGTGTGTGGATTTCTCTCACCAACGAGCTCCCTCTCTGTCCCAGGTCCCTTTCGGCTCATTTCGCCTGGAGAAGGGAGAATGCACGCAAGCCCCAAGCCTTTCAGGCCAGTGTGGGTCGGCAAGCCTCCAAGCCCACTCTCCTCCTTGCCTGTCTGGGGCTCTATCCAGGGACGGAAGGATGCCCTCCTCCTGGCAGTGGCCAGGTCAACACGAACCCGGGGATCCGGATCCGGGGGCAGGGCATCCAGAGGCAAAACTGATAGCAGGTGAAACAGTAATGGGGTTAATCAGGCAGCGGCAGCAGGCTATGAAGGGGAATATTTTGGAGCCAGGGACCTCCCCAGAGCACCTCAAACGCACTGTAAAGGGAACTGCTAATACTCTGCCAGATGGAACCCAAGGGCGGCCCAGTTGAGCTCCTGTGGCCTGTCCCCTAGGGCCACCCCACGGGACCCGCAGGACCTGCCCGTGCGTCAGTGTGGCCGCTGGGCTGAGGCCGGTGCCATGTCTTTATCCTGCTGTGTTCAGCGGGGAAATTCCCCCTTCGCCTGCACCGGGAGTCCTTGCTTCGTTATTCAGGAAGTCTGTAAGTTGCTGCTCAGCCTACTTAGCCACATTTACATATTTAAATCACAATTAATTGGAAAATTACAGTAAGGTGTGAAGTGGGAATCATTTCTTTCAAATGAGCATTTATGCTTGTTGATGAAACCGAGTCATTTGTTTCTTTCCAGGAAGTCTTCAGACCCCCAGCTGGGCAGGTGTGGGCCTGGCACGTGTGAGCCGCCTCTCTGCACCCCCACACCCCACTTTGCCAGAGGCGAGAGGCATCGGCAGCAAGGATGGGTGGGTGAAGGAGCCCCAGGGCCGGTGGGGGCTGGAGCTTTCCCTGGACAGGCACCTGATCCCGTGGGGGATTTCCTGGGGGTCTGTTGAATGACAGTGGAGGTCCCTGCTTCATCCCTGGAGAGCCTGGGCCCTGTGCTCTGTTCTCCAGGGTTCTCATCACCACAGTGGGGTGACATGATACAAGACAGGGCACCCAGCACCCCCAGGGCTGGGGCCCCAACTGCCCTGTGTCCACTGGGGCTCCAGACCAGAGCACATGAACGCACCGGCAATAAGAGCAGTAATGGAGGCCACTTGGTGACAGCCTCTCGTCCCCTGTGCCGGATGGAGAGCTTGGATCCCCATCTCCTCTCCCTTCCAGGGGCCTCCCCCACAGTCATCGGGACTGAAGCTTAGAGAGGTCACCCCACCAGTAAAATCAGGGAGCTGGGATTTGAACTCGGGCAGCCTGGCTCCAAAATTTGTTTGCTGCTTCCCACAAAAGCTGCCCTCTCTCTGCCGACCAGGCGAGGGGGCCCGGCAGGGGAGGTGTGTGTGAGTGCGTGGGCCCTGATCCTTACCACCTGGTGCTGGGAGCCATGAGGAGAGGACGCTGTGTGCTCATACAGATGCGCCCTGAGGGTATGACCCCAGGGACAACCACCATGATGGCAGCGGGGCTTGAGTCCCACTGCCCCGGGGTACGCATGGAGTGCACACCCCTGGTGTAGCCAGGGCATACGGGCCCTCCTCCAGCATCGGGGACGCCTGAAGAGGGGCGGAGGTGCTTGTCCTCATGCACTGGGGTGCCCGCGCCCACAGCCAGCGGCTGTTGTCTTGGCCGGAAGCAGCCCCTACCTTTTCACTGGGACCCTGCTGCTCTGAGCCCCCGAGCCCCCCACCGGCAGCAGCTCCGCGGGGTCGGCGGGGGAGGCAGACGGACCTTTCCTCTAACTGAGGGAGGCCTCTGCCCACCTACAATGGTGAAGCGGGTACTAAGGTAAGCAGTAATCGGAGTAAGAGCCGCCGGGGACTTCCTGGGTTTGGGAGCATCGGGATTCATTCCCTTCCCACAAACAGGACTGGTAAGTGGCAGGCATTTGTCTTTCTAGATCTCTGAGTCGCCTTGCGAGTTTGCTCCCGTCTGAGGCAGCCATGCCTCATTGCATAGCCAAAGGTCCACGGGTGTTTCTGGATATTTAACGCCTGCACAATCAACCAATCGCGTTACGTAATGTGTTCTTTAATGCTCCATTTATTTCGTAATTGAACATTTGTGCTTCTGTTAGGGCGCATTGATTTTCACTTTTAAAAAATTCCATTTGGAAGTGCAAGGCACTCTCAGATTTGAGGCGGGGCACACGGGGCCCTGGGGCCGATCGGGCCGGCTCACGGGGTCCCTCAGCTGCCTTCCGGGGCTGCCTCCACGGCCTGGTGCTGCGGCTGCACCAGTCCATCTCACTCTCATGCAACCCTAGTGCTCCCTGCTTTTTGAAAGCAGGGAGGGAGGTGCGGGCAGCCCGACAAAGGACAGACCACGGCTCTGAAGGGGAATGTGGATCCCGATTCAAACCGGGTAGCCGAGTCCAGAGCCCAGCTCGAGACCGTGGCAGGATGCTGCCTCCGACGCCAGGTTCATATCCAGAGGCTTGTCTCCCTGGCTGTGCGCCTCGCCTCCTCCGCCCCACATCCGGCAGGGCAGGATTCTGGCTGGAGGGACTGCTGTTCCTCTTAGCAACCCCTTGCCTTGAGCAACCTCTGCTCTCTCTCCTATCTGTGGGCTCTGGGCTTCCTGCGTTCAGGACCACCTACAGATTGCACCGCCTCACTCTCTGATGAGCCCGTCCTGATGCTGAGTGAAAGGCAGAAATCAATAGTGAACTCGGGCTTCCTGTGCCCACAAGGCCCAGAAGCTGCCTTCCCAGCCCAGTATCTTCCAGGCAGAGCCACCTGTGGGGAGAGGGGAAAGATACACGAACTAATGAAATCTCCCGCAGTTTCGACCTGCCCGTGTGCGCCTGTGGTGCGGTGTGTGCATCCTCCCTAGCGACTGGACCTGTTAGTTTCTGCATTCACGCACAGGCCCCTTCATACAAGAACAGACGTGTCTGTGCTGCTATGTATGTGCACTTCGGGCTCCGGAGGGGGTTGATGCGTGCATGTCTGTAGGTCTGAGTGCATATGTGCATTGGGGGGGTGTGTGCCTGTGTGTGAGCTGAGGTCTATGGTAACAAATGTGTGTATGTGTGTAGGAGCACATGTGTGTATTGTGTTGACCTACGTATTGTTGAGTGTAGCTGGGCATCTGTTCCAGGATGTGTGTAGACCGTGTGTGTGTGTGTGTGTGTGTGCGCGCGCGTGTGTGTGTGTGCGCGCGCGCGCACCTGCGGCCTCAGGGACATGATTTACTGTGTGCGCCACAGGTTGAGGCATGGGCTTAGGCTAATCTCACACCTGCATTAGCTATACATCTGTGGGCGGGCTGCCTGCCCACGTGACCCTCCGGAACAGACTCGTAGCCCCCGTTCCTCCCAAGCAGCCATGATAGTGCCATGGGGCCCTGCCACTCTGCCTATCTCTGATTTCCTTGGGGTAGACACTGAACTCAAAGATATCTAGTTTATCTACTGATCAGTGACCTGTGGTTCAATAAGATGAATTGAGATAATGGGATTGTTCCCTTAGACATCCTAACTTTGATATTCTCCATGTGGATAGCACTTTCTGCCCTGTGGCCGTTGGCAAATTCTTTCATGTTCTGTGCATCGGGCCATTCGTGGAGACCAAAACCAGAAGCTGGAATTCCTGCTGTCGTTTTAAAAATCACTAGAAATCCAAAAGCCCTGGTGGGCTTCAGCCCCTGCTAGTGTCCTATTTCCGGATTTTCATGAAATTCCTTTCCGCTTTTTCCAGTATAGCCACTAAGTTTGAGCTAGCTTGAGTGAGCTGGATCTTTCCCCAGGTACCAGAATACTCGGTCCTCCCTAGCCTCCCCATCCCGTAGCACTAGAGGGTCTCGTAGGATTAGGGGACTCTGAGGAAGTTCCCGCTGCCCACCATTTCACCATCTGACCTCTTCCATCTGGTCCTGAAAACATTTTGTTCTCTGAGAAGTCTCTGTTATGTACAAGTCACGGTGGGTGGCACTGAGGGTTGGCGGGACAGCAACCTGGGACATTTAGGTCCGGGTCTGGTCTAACTATTATGTTCACCTTGAGTCCCTCTTGTTTACTCATTTCTTTCATACAACTCATTTCTCCAAAAATCCAGTGCAGTGTGTGGCATGTGGGGACACACACACACACACACACACACACACACACACACACACACACACACATAGTAAGTGCAATACCAGACCCAAGACAGACAACCAGCAAGGTCATCATCTCAAGAGATGTTCTGTTATATAAAGTGTAGGTAGATTGAGAAAAGCACTGGTGGCCTCACCATGCTTGGCCACTTTTCAAAGAGAGCAGACCCACCTGCCCAAAGGCATCACGTGCTTCCCTCATGGGATGCCCCGATTCAGAGAAAACACACAGCTCTGTTTCCTGTGTGTGAGTGCTGATTTTACCCTCGTTAGGGAACTTTACCGACCCTGTCTTCCTCAATCTAGAATTAGTCTGTGGGTTGTGTTCATTTCCTAGGGCTGCCACAACCAAGTACTACCAACTGGTAATACAAACTGGCTAGAAATAACCCATTTATTCTCTCACAATTCTGAAGACCCAATGTCTGCAAATAACGAATTGGCAGGGCCATGCTCTCACTGAAGGTTCTAGGGGAGGACCTGTCCTTGCCTTGTCCTAGCTTCTGGTGACCGCTAGTTACTGCTGGCATCTCTCAGTCCCTTGGCCTGCAAAGTCACTGCTCCAGGCTCTGCCCCACCTTCAGGTTGCCTTGTCCCTCTGTGTGTCTCCGAGTCCCAATCTCTCTCTTCTTAGAAGGACACCAGTCATATTGGACTTAGGGCTCACCCTGTTTCAGTCTGACCTCATCGTACCTTTATTACATCTGTAAATACCCTACTTCCAACACTCACAGCTTTCTGGTGGACGCATTTTAGGGAGACCCTATTTGACCTAGTGCGTGGGCAAAAAATAAGGTTCAAAAATGAGATGTTATGGTCAACTGTCTGAAGGCAGCGTGGGATTCCATGGAGACTCAAGAGACTCCTCACGACTACCAGATGGGTATAAAAAGCAAGGGCTGAGAAATGTTCCGAGTAGGGGCCTTCAAGATGTGAGGTGGCCAGTGAGTCTCCAGGCAGCGGCGCCCGGGCTGCTGCCTTCTTTCCTCAGGTTGGGTGTGACAGCCATGGCGAGAAGGTGTTCTAGGCTCAGTCCTTTGGCCCCGGCAGGGCACTGCTTTTCCAGGCTCTCTCTCGCTCTCTGGCTGATATACTGCAGCATCTAAGGTTGGCCCTTGGAAAAAGGTGGCTGAGTCTTCTCTTGCCAAATGAGCAGTGATACAGTTCGAACACCAAGGGGCCCACACTTGTGAGATTGCTCTCCTGGGACAGTCAGCTAAGGAGGTCCTGAAGATGGCTGAAGTTGGCCAGGTGAAAGCCAGGGAGTCTGGCAGAAAGTTCCAGAAGTCAGAAAAGCACATGGCAACATTGCATCCAAGAGCTAATCAAAAGAATTGTTCTTGCATCCATTCTGAGCTTGCTGACTTCTCTTCTGAAGCCGACTTCTCAAGGGCAGTGCTCAAGCCCACAGTGTAGGCATATGCTTTATTGCACTGTTGCAAGGGGTTTCCTAGTGTTCGCTGAAGAAATGCCAAATATTTTAAACTCTACCTTCTTGCCTGTATGGCACTAAATTTTCTTGTACCTCTCGATTACATCTTACAGAGACAGTAATTCATTCCAGATGTCCAAATCAGAACAGGTGACCATAATTTCAAGGAAATCCAGTGTTGTGTTATATATTTTCCCTTCACTTATTCAAACCTTGCACAGTTTTTGGAAATGATGTTTATTAATGAATAAGCATGGTATGTCCCTTTGAAGTTAAAAGGGTAAATTGCATGAAAGGAAAGTCCACAAAAAAATCATGCTTATTTCTAGAAATGTGTTTATCAAATATTTTAAGGGCAGTCCCGAGAGTAAGTAAGAAATATAGCTTACATCATGACCCTGCACTCATGTTTACATAGTTGAAACAAAAATTTGAGAAGACAATGCTTATATGAAATGCATTTTGATTGTTATCTATTCTGTCCCAGCTTGTTGTTGCTATTGTTTTTAATGCTGGTCATGACCCTTTAAATTGATTTCATAGCCCACTGATATTTCATACATTTGAAAAAGGGTTTGTTCTAGAGTTATCAAAACATCCGCCATTTTAGCAAGTTTCTCCCTCTTTCAGATATTTCTTAGGGTTCAAAATTGAGACCAAGGGGGTATAGAGGGAAGGTGATTTCTGTATGCCCTTTTAAAATTAAATTTATAATTGAACTGACCTTGAAATATTATTGTTCTCCACTGGTGTTTCTAAGGCAAGCTGTAACTGGTTCAAGGGCACTCTCAGACAGAGGCTGTGCCCAAAGGAAGCTCAGCTGCTTGATGCCTTGCTGAGCCCTCCAGCATCGCTCTCTGGAAAGGACAAAGTTCTCACTAGCACTATGGCTGACCGTGTGGGTCCAGGCAGTGGAGTCTTTGGGTATGACATGATACCATGCTTTGGTAAATATGGGCAATCGTCACTGATGGACAAGGCGTGTGCATGAAATGTCAGGTACAACCCAACCCCCTTCCATCCATTCATCCATCCATCCATCCATCCATCCATCCATCCATCTCAACAGCATGATTTTTTCATTAAGAAAAATGTCAAATATACTCACAAATGGAAAAAATTGTATGATGAATCCCTTAGTACCCATCAGCCAGATAAATAGATATTAGGAATTTGCCTCACTTGATTTGTGTGTGTGTGCTCCCGTATTTAAAAGCACATTCCAGATATGATCTCATTCTACTCCTATGCACCTCATTGTGAAATTCTGAAGAATACAGACATTTTCTCATATGAACACAATGCAATTATTACATAACAAGGAGAAATATACATTTGGAGTCATCACTAAATACCCCACCTCCAATCAAATGTCCTCTGTTGTCTCTGGCCTCGTGAAATTTGGCTTGTAGAAATCCAGGTCCACAAGGCCCACGCTTTACATGTGGTCATTAAGTCTCCTTAGGTCTCTTTAAATTTACATCAGCCTCCCCTTTTCTTCTATTTTGTGACTTTGATTTGTTGAAGAAGCCAGCTCAGCTGTCCTTCAGAATGAATTTGTCTGTTGTCTCCTTCTTGTGTCATTTAACACCAATAATAGCCCCATATTTCCTATAAACTGGAAGCTAATTCCAAAGGCTTGATTAGATTTAGAGATTTTGTTGTTGTTGTTGTTGTTGTTTTTTGTTTTTTGTTTTTGCAAAGATCCCTCAAGTACTGCCTGTTGTATTATATCACGAGGCCCGTATTGTCTGGGTGCTCATTTTTAATGATACTGAAATTGATCAAGGGGTTCAGATAGCAGCATGATGCCCTCACTGCAAAGTACACCAACAACCTTTCCCCCAAAGGTTTCATATATCAACGATCGCTTCCTGAATCAGCTATTTTCTTGGGGCTCACAAACTGGCAATTATTCGTTTTATCATCCTTTCCATTTCATCAGCTGGAATTTTTCTAGAAAGACTTTACATCATCAACTAGCTTTATTTGATTTCTCCCAAAATAGTGTTTGTATAAAAGCATTACGCACTATATAATGTCAATTGTTTGAATTTTTCTGCTCAGTGAACAGATGTGAGTAGTGATACACAGTTGACCCTTGAACATCATGAGGTTTAAGGGTACTGAGCCACACACAGTTGGAAGTCTAAGGATAACTTCTGACTCCTTCAAAATGCGACTGTTAATAGCCTATTTTTGACTGAAAGCCTTATTGATAACAAATAGTCAATGAACACATGCTTTTTTTTATATGTATTATAGACTATATTCTTACAATAAAGTAAGCTAGAGAAAAGAAAATGTTATTAAGAAAATCATAAGAGAAAACATGTTTACAGTACCACACTATGTTGATTGAAAAAAAAATCTGCATATAAGCGAACCCACACAGTTTAAGCCTGTGTTTTTCACGGGCCAACTGTATTTATTATATAGATACTCATGATGTAAACCTAGAATGATTCATCCCAATGAGCATGCCATCTGTATGTCTGGTTGTTTCTTTGGGAAGGAAGAGTCAGTGATGACTGGCTGATTTAGGTAAACAGAGTTGCTTCCTTTCCCATGAGGCAGGCATACGAGAGGCCCTGCTGACTCATATGGCCTTCTCCAGACAGGTCCAGGGAAGTGTGACATGTCTAAACCCAGTCTTGGTAACTGTCCATGGCTACTCCCCTCTCCAGGAATCCCGTTGGAGGACTTGACATCTCTAGTAGGGAGAATCTACCACGTTGGATTTGGAGAGTGGTGGGGAAGAGAGGAGAAGTAGTCGGAAGACATGGATGGGGAAGAAACAGCTGCAGATATGAAGATTCTCACCAGGAGCTCTTCAGTGATTCTGGGAAGGAGTCTTGAATCCAGTTAACGGACAGGTCTTTCCTGCTGCCATTTTTCTTTAGTCTAACTGTATGAGGGATTCTTTTCATCCTAGTCAACATACTCACACACAAAGCCATGACTTAGATGGCATGTCAATCTTCCCATAATTTCCTTATAAAACAGCATCTGAGAGTTGACCATTGAGACTAGGAAAGTGAGGTGTTGGCTGCAAAAGGGGAAAATATCTTGACTATCAGTTGATCCTGACTTTTGGTATCATATTAATATGGAATTAGGTTGAGATAAGGAGGGAGCAGTCCAGAAGTTTATGGTATAAGTCACTCTCCCACATGCCCTTCTGCTCCAAAAATGTGATAACGTGCTCATTCACACAGACCCCCAATGCCTGAGCCCAACCAGGTATTTTTTTCTAACCCAGAGATAAAAGCAAATGATCTGGCTTCCCCCATGAGTGTTCAACTGGTTAAACTGGAGTAAAGGGTACAGGTTACCGATTCAACTCTACTCTCAACTCGCCGTGGGCTGTTATGTGGGAAATGGTCTGAGCAGGCAATCAATAACTCAGGTATTTACTAGTCAGTCGTTTAACGAACCCAACTAGCTGTTTGCAACATCATAGGTAGCTTGACTGAATACAACCTTCTTTTCCCAGACTCTTTCGTGTATGTACACATAGCCTAAGGATGATCTGTGAGTATATCTCTAAATATTTTTCTTTTGGCTTCAGCAGACCCCAGACATTCGATCAAGGACATAGGCCAAGGCAGATATCCCGGTACACATAATGGTTGTGGAGAAGCCTGTTGTGCCTGGTTATTACAGATCACACGTAACAGTGTGTAAAATCTCCCGCTGTTCAGAGATTCTTGTACTAAGCAGGTTAATTAAACCTTAATTTGAATCTCCCAGCTTATATGGGTCTGGCCTTAAAATTATCCTACCTAATTCTCTGTCTATGTATGCATTAGTGAAGGAGGGAGAGGTAAGGTAAGGCATTTTATATGCCTGAGTCATTAAATTGGCTTAATCTAATTAGTAGGTTGTGAAACAGTTGAAGGGATTTGATCGACATGCCACCTCAGGAAAGCCAGTATATTTTAGAATATTATTTTTCTTTGCAAAACACCAGCTGTAATGTTTTTGGTATGATAACAATTCATGGTAAAATTAAATTAGCCAGCGAAATGTAGAAATCCCATGCAGATACACTCATCTCAGGCACCTATAGCTCCGGATGGGGCTGCAGGACCCCCAACTTCTTGAGACAATGGCCAACTTCAATGTGGCTGTGGGGCATTAAACTGACTTTATGACTCAAAACATCTGGATATTTGTAAATTCCCAAATGCTTGGCAAAATACAGCCATGGCTTTTATCCCCCAGGACCGTTATTGCCTATGACCCGCCCCCCTCTCAAGTCCCCCACACCATCCCCAAATGCTCCTGGTGCGGAACCCAGACGTTAAAGCTTACCCTCCTTTTTACCTTTACAATTGCAAATATAAATCAATCTGTTGTCACTGATGAGCCCTCTGGGAAATTCTCTGTCTCAGCTCAGGACATTAAAAGATGTTTGTGAGAATTTTCAAAACCCAAGCACACATTTGTCCTACGTCTATTGCCAGCCATCAGGCCACTAGAAGGGCTTTCATGATAGGGAAAAGCAATGTGATTTCTCCAGTTCTGGATCCCTATTTCATAATAGGTCGAGTCTATCCTGTATGTTAGGAAGCACGAAATTCCCACCGTAGCCCGTGCCCCTCAGCGCCCTGTACAAAAACATGAGCAAAATAAGCAAGGTGTATACTTCTGCCCTGACTAGCAGGAAGACATCAAATAAAGGTAAGAACATCCTATAGGTCTTGTAACACAGAAGTGTTTTGGTGGTTGAACTTGAGAAAAGGGTGCACTTTACTAGTGGAAGTCCATTCTCAACTCTCAACAGGAGGCTGTGTGAGAAAACGGTCTAAAAACAGACAATCAATAAATATATCGCAAACACAGTATGCTGTTAAATGGTCCAGTCTTCAGATGTCTTTGAAGAAATGGGGAAGTTGTAGGAATAACTAACCAAAAGTAACCAGTGGAAACACTTACCTATATGAACAAGGGTCTCTGAAGGAAGTTGCAAAACATTTACTGCCTGGCTGACATCCCTTGGAGATAAATGCAAGGGAATCTCTCGTTTAGAAGATGCACCCCTTTCAGCCAATGGTCTTCCTGCTCCGAACAAGCATTTTGGGTAGAACGAATCTCAGGACCACAGTCCAGAATCTCAGATTCCAGGTGTGGACAGGGAAGTGGAGGCTTCTGGCACCTTGATCTCATGCTCCCGTGGGGACTCAGGACCCCCGCTGGACAGGACTGATGGGTTGGCGTGTCACCTCGGAAGGATAGACCTAGAGCTCAATGGGTTCCACCACGTTTGTGGAGTGACCCGAGAGCACTCCTGGGTGCCACGGAGAGTGTGTCAAAGCCATTCCACCAATGAGAAAACAAAGCCTTAGAAATCAGGGTGCCCAGTTGTCTATTGCCAGATGCCAACCTTCTGGGCTGGTAGCTTAGCTAATAGCAGGGACTCTGAAGTCAGGCTCCCTGCATTTGAATCCAGACTGCCACGTACTAGCTGTGTGGCCTTTAAGGAATCACCTTAATATCTCCGTGTCTCTGTGTTCTCATGGGTCAATCAGGGCTGACCATAGTTTCTAACTCAGGAGGAAACGGAATAGTATATGGGAAATGCTGAGCAAGTGCCTGTGTGGGAAGGACGATGTAAGCCTTAGCTATCATTTTGGGTGTTTGCTGCAGCCAGACCAGGCAGAACACTAATGGGTGTCCTCACCATGGTGCCACCAGCCAGGGCAGGGATTTGCCTTGGATCCCCTCCCCGGGGTCATGCTGCTAGAGGTACTAGAACCATCTTTGTGGAGGTCTCGGATGACTGGCATCCAGCCATGAGGAGAGCTAGATGTAGCCAGGCTTTTGTTACGGGAGCTGCTGGTAATGCTTTCAGAGACTCCATGGCGACCCGGGCCCCCGATCATCTTGCCCGGCCATAAATCTGGTTTCCTCCTCCTGCTTGGTGCGCGCTGGCCTGTTTTACATTACACGCCAGCTGCCGAGGGCAGGTCTCCTTTGGAGCACTGCTGCCTGGCTCTGCCTCTTTCACCGTCTGTATGTCCATGTCTCGCAGGTTGTGTGGAGCTTGAGATGTACAGCGCAGGTGGCCTGTGTGTTTCAGTGTTGGTCTGCATTGCAAGACGGCGCCAGCTCTGCGGGTAGAAGGGACTGGTGTGGCAGTAATGCGTCCTTGCTTCCCTATGGGTATTCTAGAAGACAGGAAAGTGCTCTTTTGTTTTGTGTGCCACTCCAGTAAAATAGTCCATGCTTTTTTTTTTCTAAACAACTTGCACAACTGACGTCTCTCCCACCTTACGCACCTACAGTGCCTTTTCAGGAGGATGTGACGGGTGCTTGGCTGGGAAAGGAAAGACCTGGAATGAGGTGGAGAGGCTGACTTCTCCCCATAAGCCAGGGCTCCTCAACCTCAGTGCTACTGGCAGTTGGGGCTGCGTAGTCCTCTGTTGTGGGGCCATCCCGTGCGCCATGGGATGTTCAGCAATGCCCATGGCCACTGCCCACGAGACGCCAGGGGGGCCCTTCCAAGTCCACAATCCAATCATGGTGCCCACTCTGCTGACCACAGGGGCTGAATGTCCTTCCTGTGGATGTTGAGATGGAAGGAGTACCTTCACGGCCTTGCCCTTGCAAATCCCTACCCATGCAGCGGGGGCCTGGCCTGGCTCCTGGGGCCCCGCCACTCGGGGGTGATTCGCTGCGCCCAAGATGGAAGGGGTCAAGTGGAGGCACGGGTGTCAGTGGTGGGCCAAGGACAGGAGGCTAGGACAGTGCAGCCTCCCCCAGAGGGAGAATGAAAACCACCAGTGTTGGTGTAAACGCGGAAGCAGGGGGTGCCGGACTCAGGGGTGTAGCGTATGTGGTTGGTTGATGTAGCAGGAGATTCAGTTATTCCCAGAGTGAATGACGAACAGGCCCTCCCTCACAGGAAAGAGAGAGGAAGGCGTCTCTTCATTCTCCAAGTGAAATCAGTTCAGTGTTGTCATCCCAGTGTGCTTCTGTTTCAGTTGGAACTGCCTGACCACGCGGTTCATCCGTGGGTGCAGAGACGCCCCCCGCCCCCGCCGCCACCCCTGACCCCGGGATGCACCTCCAGCCGAGCTCTGCTCTGTCCCTCAGAAGCCTCTTTGCTCCCACGTAAGCTATCGTCCCGGAGGCCGGGGACAGGGGCCATGGGCGCATGTGACCCAGAGGCAACGCTCAGCATGGACATTGGGTGGACTTTCATAACATTTGTCTTTGTATAAATTGAGAGATTTGGTGGTCATATTAAATTCAGCCGTGGTCTGACTCTCTCATTCCTGCTGGCCCTGAGGTGGGTTTGTGTGGGTCGGTTTAGAGTTCCCTTTCCTCCAGCGTGCTGGGCTGGTGTGGCCTCAGAGAGGCTCCAGATGGTTGGAAGCGGCCAGTGAGTGAGGGGCCTGGGGCCAGTGGGGGCGCCAGGTGCCCCTGTAGCTCACGGCATGTCACTTAGCTGCAGTGGACATAGGCCTCCCTTAGATCCTACAGAGTCTTCTGCTCTGCTTCTTAGCCCTGGGCTTGGGGGCAGCTGGGCCACAAGGAGGATGTCCACCCACTTTTCCTACAGCACCACTCCCAGCACCAGGGCTGGGGGCCAGGGGTGGCGAGGTGGCGCCTGGTCCTAGTGTGACCCGTGGGTTCCGGCTTGGCCGCAGAGCACCGGCCGGGCCTGGCCCCCTCCCGCTCCATGGCCGTCCTCCCTCTTGGACCGCCCGTCCTGTGTGCTCCCGGCGCCAGCACCAGACACAGAAACGTCAGCCACCCACACTGAGCATCAGCCCCACGACCGCTTGAGAGCAAATACCTCTAGTGCATTCTCTGTGCCTTATACCCTGTATCAGACCCTGACTCGTAGGGGCAAGAATGCACGTCCGCAGGCATCTTCTTTAGGCCGGAAAAGGCTCCCATTCAGGCTTCTGAGCAAAATAGGACCCCTTTCGTCCCGGCCGTGCGAACTTCAGGCGGCAGGTGGGGGAGAAGCCTCTTCAAGAAAATGGTGCTATTTCTGCTCTAGTTCTAGTCCTTTGTCTAGGATCCTGTGGAGGGAAGGTTCATGTTGCTTAGACATCCCGGGTCACTTGCCCGGTGACTGTGATGAGGTGGTCTCTGTGCTTTTCCTATTCTTTGTTGAGTTCTTAAGTGGTGGTAATGGCCTCAGATGGTGCCACTTGACTGAGCTTCATAACACTGACTAGGTGGGTCCTGCCTGCCCCTGTCCCCTTTGCAGAGATGGGGAAGTGGGGACACAGGGAGGAAACTCGCCTGCCCGACACCATCTGCTCAGTGGCACCTATCACCTCCCTCGCGAGCAAATCAGACTGACTTTCTTGCCTTTTCCCTTTTTTTTTCTTCTTCCTGGCCTTTATGGTTTTTTAGTTTAGATGCTAATGACCTAAGTGAGAACACAGAAAGAGAATGAACATAAATGTTGTGTTTTATTAAAATATCAGAGAGGGGGGCGGATTTTTCTGGTGCTCAGAAATGAATTTCAGGTGTCGAGAGATGGGCTGGAAGTCTCGCTGGCTTGGCCCCTCACAGTCTGCACTTTTCCAGGAGATGGAAAGTGCAGTTATTTGCAAATATTAGTAAAGTGGCAGATTGTCATGTTTTGCGAGTCACTGTCCCAGTTAATTGAGGTATCTAAAGACTGCACAGGGAGAAGCCGAGGGTGTCACCCAAGAAATCTGACTCCCCAGGCTGACATATCACAAGCAGCCTGGGCTTCATTGGAGAAGGAGAAGCCAAATGTGTCCCATGTTCCTGGTGCCAGTTGATTAACAGAGCGGCATCGATGTGGGTCTCTGAGGACAGGCCTGCAGAGCCTACCCTCCCAGCCAGCAGGGGATCTGCTCCCCTGGCCGGTGGCGGAGGTGGAGCCCCGAGAAGCAGCAGATGACTCGCGACCATCCCCACATCGGAAGGCACAGCCTGCGAGTTCTTGGGTGAAGAGCTCCAGAGAAGAGCTTGCCAGAAACCCAAAATGGGTTTTAAAGGAAATGTTTTCAAAGTAGATAATTAATTCCATCTAAATTAAATGTTTGCTTCTTCTGATTAAAAACCTGATGGACGTGTTATCACAATTAGGTTGTTCTTGCCACTTCTAAACTATAATTAATGGCTCCAAAGCGTCTCTACTTGGAGGATTTACCCACAGTCTTAATGTGTAAAGTATATTTAATTTTTCTTTATCAAAACCCAAATAACACTGAATCAGCTCATGTGTCTGCCCTCAGCCGCATTTAGTCCTGTTGTGATGAAATCGATCCACACTGTTCATAAGGAAATCGGCCATTAGAGGAAAGTATCCAGTGTCTCCAAAGTTGTTTTCAAGTCTGACATCAAAATCCTGGGAACTCGGAAGGACAAAACATGTATTTAAAATGGAACGATGGGTTTGTTCTCGGAGACCAAACTGTGAAGAATGGAAAAGCTCAAACAGGGCTAATTCACTTTGGGGAGTGGAAGGGGGGGTCCTCCAAGGGCTGGGGGGGAATGGCCAGACTCACTCTGCCTGGCTTTATTAACTCATCTGTAATTAGCCCATAGCTTCGATACAATTTAGCTTGTGCCATATGGGCTAATATAGTGCTGAACGGTACCCCCCGTGCAGGTGACAGTCTGTCACATTGAAGGCAGATTAGCATAAAACAAACAACAACACACCCTTAACGACGGTGGTGCCATTTGCCATGCCAGAGTTATGGTTGTGTAAGCACTTCCATTAGAAACTCTTATTTTCAAAGATTTTATAAATTAGTCATTTAAAAAATCACTCTGGGCTGAAATAAAACCCAACCAATCAGCTCTTAGCCAGGAAGGTTTATGTTCAATGACACTCGAAAAAAACATGTGGCGATTGCCCCAAGTTTTGGCTGCAAACTCTCTTTCCTCGGATTCACGGAATCAAATATCAACTGGGATTTTGTGTTGAATGACAGAGATAACTATCCACCCAGAAAGAGACGACAGTGTGCTCCTACAGGACTAGAGTCACCTGGCGGGGCGGGTGGTGCTCCTCACCGCCCACACTGGCCGGGCACCATGCACGGGTGTCCATCGGAGGAGGGAGTCACCGGGAGGCTGGACCCTGGGCCCCATTCAGGGGTGGTGGTTACAAAGTCGGGAGAACCTCGCTCAAATATCTGTGAGTTTTCTCTGTCGTGGGCTCTGTGAACACACAGTAGTGAGGCACCTGGCAATATTTGTGTTTTTCCATCCTTCAAGGCCAAAACTATGAAATTGTTGAGAGCCTTACCCATGTCACGGAGGGTTCTGGCCCGGCTGACTGGGCCTTGCTGGGCGCAACTCGTGCGTTGGTCACAATGGCTACCATGTCTGATGCTCCCCGAAAATTGTGACAGCCATACCCGGTCGTCATCAGACCACGTGAGGCTGGGGGGGCCCATCAACAGGTGTAATCAATTCGAAACCACTCCAGTCTGCAAGTAGTCTTTTCCTGTGACTTCTGGTAGGATCGTTCCCTTCTTTTTCCCAAAGCTAAAATTCCTTCCTTCAGGATTTTGATTCTGGTTTCTTTCATATTCTGCTCAAAGCCTCCTGAGCGCCCCAGGAGAACCGAAAGCCTCGAAGGCCCCCAGAGCCTGGAAACTCTGCTGCTGATTGGTTCCACACGGCCCTCTTACAGACGCAGAAAGAAGGGAGTGAGCAAGCAGAGAAGGCCCGCGCGCAGGCTTGCCCAAAATGTGCAGGGGCGAAGGGCCTGTGAGTCTTGTTCTAATCTGTTGTCTCCAACATATAAGCAGCTGGAGTTCAAGCAATTTTGAGCTTGGATAACCTATATAATCACATCTCCTCTCCATTTTTCCTTGAGAAATGGAGAGCATCTATCTTGCCTTTGGCAGTATACCCTACACCACACAGTTGAACGATGTGGGTGAGTTCCGCTGGCTGGGAGGTCACACCGGGAGCTGGGGCTGTCATCCTGGAGAGGACAGTATGGGAGAGGACTGGATTTGTGGGGCTGGGACATTCCCCTCGGGCTCATGTGTCCAATGGGCAAGAAGGGACAGGGTTTTGGAAGGAGGTTTAGGCATCTCGAAGCATTGACCTTGAAGAGACATCCCAGATCTTAACAAAGGGAAGTAACTGGGGTCAGCCATTTGGAGATGTTTATCCTTCCTAAGGGAGATGGGCAACTCCTTGGGTTTTGGGGACAGCGAAATCATCTTGTGGCTTTTGATGCAAGCAGAGCTGTGCCTCAAGGGTCCCCTGCTTCTCCTGCCCGTCTTTCCAGCTCCCCCATCAAAGGTCTGCACATGAGCACTGCTGGGGAGAAGGCATTTCCTCCGGGGCCAGTCCAGTCTTGCTCTGCTCAGGGATGTAGATCTACTCCCTTTTAATAATGCTCAAGTCATGACAAAACACTGGATGGGAAAATAGCATTTCTTTATTAAAACCACTTTATTAAGTCTGTTTTTCACCAGCGTTTGGTGGTGCTGGCTCTGTGTGTGTCTCCTGTACTACTAAACACGGTCGAGTCTGGCAAGTTTTTACAGACTTTTCTTTTGGAAGGCAGATTTGCAGTTTTGCTTCACTGGAATGAAATGACTCGTGCTGTGCAGACAGGAGCTACATTTTCCTACCTCTCATTGGCCATTTATGTGACTCTACGGTGTTCAAATGGTGTGATGTGTGAGGACGCCAAATGTCCTGCCATTTCATAACCAGCAGCAGATAGAGCTCCTTTCAAAACGCCGCCGCTCAGAGCATCTGTTGTTATTAAGTAAAGTGATCAAATGTTGTGGAGGACTTCAATTTTGTTTTTCTCATCACTTATCGAGGTAGAATAATATGCAGTTTGTGGACCAAACGAACGTGTTAGGGCCATTGGGCCAATGGCTGCATTTTTGTGTTCCCGTTTATTACTGATTATAAAATAAACTTTGGCCTTTTTAATAAATATTATAAAAATGCTCTGTGAATTGGGAGAGAGTCACCCATTAAGTTCATTTAACATCATCATAATTAAAAATGCAACATCGTCATGCATTCGGGACCCATGCCTGTAAAAAGCCACATTGCCCAAACCAAGAAATCTCGCTGCTACCTGCAGAGCCTCAGCACGGACATGGGCGGGGGTGGGGGGTGGTGTGCCCCATGCAAGAGTGCGCCCTTGCACGTGGCCCGCTCTGCTCCAGGACCTCTGCAAGTCCCTGGCTGATTAGATAGCATCTCCAAAGGAATGCTTTTAGCTGCCTCACACTTCCCTCTCAAGGAGAATATGAACAATAACAAAATGCAGGCAGAGGCAGCCCCAGACAAGATGATTTCGTCTTGGTGAAAAAGTCACAAGAGAGAGAACTGTAGTGGCTGGAGCAATCTGGGGAGTGTCGACAAGGCAGAATGCGCTCTCCCCAGGCTCCCCGTGAGCTCGGGGCTGCTTTGATATTTGAAGATGATGTAAACCAGAGGGCATAGGGGCTGGGGGTAGGGGGTGGCTGGGGGATTCATCTTGGCTGAGGGTGGGTTGCCTTGCTTCTCTTCAAACCTTCCCGGGCCTGTCTTCAGAGCCGCTTTCTCAGCCTCTTACCAGGAGCCCCCTGTGCCACCTACTCCCACTGCCTCCTCAGAGGTGCCCCCCAGATTAAGTGGGTGCCCGTGCGTCTTGCTGTATGGGCCACGTGGCCCCAAGAAAGCATAAGACGTGGATTTGTTTTAAGAAGGATCAGCATGTAGGAGTGTCAAGACCTGTTGCAATGAGGCTACGCTGCAGGAGTGGGCTTCTGTCCGGCACTTAGACTCTGTTTGGGCACGACCCCCAGTCCTGGCCTTTACCTAAAATGAAAGAAAGAAGTAGGAGCCACGTCCTCAAATCTCAAGCTATGTTTTCAAGGAATTTCTCAGCACAGCTGCTTTCACGGAGGCTTTATACAGACGGTGAGTGAAAAAAAAATCAACGTTGAAAGGAAATGTGTTATTTCTTTAATGATCATTTGGCCAAGGAAACCATTCTAGGATGCGAGCACGAGGGACAGTTAGCGGTGGTTTTGTCCCTGCCACAGAGACAGGAGTGAAAGATGGGCATGAGGATGCAGGGGATGGACTTCCCTTTAATGGCACAAAGGACGTCCTTTGATACACATGAGGGTGACCAAACAGACGGAACAGCACATCGCCCATCAGTTTGGACGCTTGAGTCCCTGCTCCTGAGATTACAGGAGCAACTGCCTTTTCTCCCGGTTGCTCTGCTTGAACACACAATCTCTCCTCTGTCCTCCGTCTGCTTGCCTTTGGTTTTGTTTATCAGCCAACCAGGGGCCCGACCAGGAGAAAGCGTGAATCCTGCCCCTGGGCCCGTCTTCCCCTACAGCCCCCACCTCACCCCCAGCCACAAGCTGCACCCCATGTGGCTTCCACCGAGCCCAACGGTGTGGATCCAGGGAGGCAGTGGTGTCTACACTACCCGTCTACCCCAGGAAACTCGGGCCACATCACAACCAAGGTGAATGATGCCCCTCATACGGCAATGCTTTTAAGTCACAGTTAAAAGACAACCCAGTTGGGCAGCACCCCGTGTCCTCATGATCGAAGGGCCAGCCCTCCAAGTCACCCAAGCTGTCTCTGAGCATCACCAGTGAATCTGTTGTCTGGTTGCCCTACTGTGCCCTCCAGCCTTCTGTGGGGCGTCACTGTCTCTGTAAACCAATTTCTGGACCGCAAACTCCCGCTATCGTTTCCATCACCCACCCAGAGGCACTGGTGTGCCCCACGCCACCTCTGGGCCGGGGCTCTGCTGCAGTGATTAGCGGTGTCCTGCCAGACCCCACAGCCTTGCCTGCCCCTGCCGGAACGGCCCTTCTCACATTATGTTAGAACCATACACAGTGGCCGTGGCCTCTACATTCCCTTCTGAGTGCAGCTTGATCTGCTGCTTGCAGAGAGATAGCCTCTATCACAGCCTATGGAGCATGAGAACGACCTTCCAGAACACTCTGTCCTGTCAGTTTGAAGGTGGAGAAGCTGAGTGTTGGAGAAGGGAAGTTTCCCCGAAGTGAGCCAGGAGTGGTGCTTGGCGCCTGATTTCTGTCCCTGATGCGTCTCATGCGGTGCCTTCCCTCCCGGGGCTCCTTGGTTCCTACATCAGCCAGGAGGGCAATTCTTCCTCCAAAGGACTTGGTATCAGAATCTGGTCTTCCTGCCTTCGTTCCATCTTTGAGGTTTGCCCAGTCTGACAATGTAATGTACCTGCCCAGACATTTTCAGTGCCTTCCCAATGTCTAAGAATTCTGTTAAAATACCCAGGCTTTGTCCACTCTACCACTGACCTACCTGCCATCACTTGTGTCCATACGCCAGCCTCCTTGCTCTATTCCCCAACGCTGATGGTCGATTTTTGTTTGCAAAATCGTTCCATGCCATTTTACGTATGTGGGTTTTCAGCTTCCAAAACTCCTGCCCCGAACCCCGAGCTTTGGTTCTTCACTTATGTGTTCTTCGCCCTGAAGGCTTTCCCGGGCCCCCTCAGGTCTGGCCGAGGCACATCCCACACCCTGTTCACAGACCCTAAAACCCTGCAGTGCAACCTCCTGTTGACTTGTCAGCAAGCCTTGCAGAATGTGAGCCTCACGGCATGGATTCCATCCTAAGCACCAGCCCCTAGCAGGTTGCTGGCACTCCAAGAATGTTCCTTCAATGAAGAAGCAATGGATGGAGACCTTCTCCAAGGAGGCTTTCCCATGACCCGGGACAGCCATCCTCACCCGGTCCTCCAAGAACCCGCTGTGCTTCGTCGGTACCCTTGCACAGCTCCCAGTAACAGCACCTCATGCCATAATGTTCACAGCAATGTCTGTGCTGTTGTGGTATTCACAAAAATGGATACCGCACCCAGGACTGGCAAAGTGTTTTACTACTCACTTATTCTTCCGTGAGCTTCTCCAAGTGCCAGACACTGAGTGAGGGACAGAGTCCATCCAGAGAGGACACCTGCTTCTTGAGGGGCTCCCTGCAGGGAACAATGGGGCTGGGGGATGGAGGCAACTGGGGGGCTTCCAAGAGGAGAGTTTTGGAAAGGGAAAGATGAATGAGCGTCTGTGAACGCACACAGGAATGAATGAAATAATGAGAGGATGGAGTGAGGGCAAAGCTGGTCGCCACCTGGCTCCCCTTGGTGTCACTTCCCCACCTGGTTTGACCTGACCTCTCGGCCATCTGAGGACACCCCCCAGGAGTACAGAAGTTGCTTCCTTGCTTCCTCCTCTTTGCCACTGTTTGAAAAGAGTGACTTGTTTCTGGAATGAATTCTTGATTGTCCAGAGAAAGAGTGGTCTGGCCCATCTTCCCACTCAGGATCCTTTTATATTCCTGCAGAAGAGAAATGACATTCTCTTTCTTTTTTTTTTTTTTAAGATTTTATTTGACAAAGAGGCACAGCGAGAGCAGGAACACAAGCAGGGGGAGTGGGTGAGGGAGAAGCAGGCTTCCTGCGGAGCAGGGAGCCCGATGTGGGGCTCGATCCCAGGACCCTGGGATCATGACCTGAGCTAAAGGCAGACGTTTAACGACTGAGCCACCCAGGTGCCCCAAGAAATGACACTTCCAGTTTAAAATAATTTTTAGGTGATGATTTTAAAAGTTCCTTCCCAGCGGAATATAGTTTTTGGTTTTTTTGTTTTGTTTTGTTTTCCTCTAAATGCCATCTCCCAGAGAGACGCGGCGACTTGGGTCCATTCGCGCATCTGATTCTCCCCTGACCAAGCTCTCAGATATACCTTGTCTGTCTCACTGCGTCTGGAGACCCTCCTCCAGGTCACCTGCAAACGCAGGGCACGAGTCCCAGTGCCAGTGCAGGACAGGCATGAGTGATGCAGCCCAGAGCGGGGCTCGTTAAGATGCCTTCAGCACAGCCAAGCATTCTCTCTCTCTCTCTCTTTTTTAAAGATTTTATTTATTTATTTTGACATAGTGAGAGAGGGAACACAAGCAAGGGGAGTGGGAGAGGGAGAAACAGGCTTCCCACGGAGCAGGGAGCCCGATGCGGGGCTCGATCCCAGGACCCTGGGATCATGACCTGAGCCGAAGGCAGACGCTTAACGACTGCATTCTCTCTTTTTTATCTGAGGTCAAACATAGATCTCCTTGCAATTTTGGTCTCCTATTTGAGTTTTATGTTTGATCTTATTATTTAGCAACCACGGGTTTATAAAAAGAACCTGGCTTGAAGCAGCCTGGGGAGGACTGCGTGGGGGCCCCTTGGTTCCATAAGAGGGCAGCAGGACCATGAGTTGTTTTGTGCCTGATGGTTGTTAAGCCCGACACATTTTCTGTACATTCGTAAGACACTCCTCTCACTGCCTGTTACTCTATGAACATTGTCTTCCTTTGAAGGCCAAGTGGGGGCTGTCTCAGGAAGGGTCACTTCCTAGGGGCAGATGGATGAGAAGCAAGAGGGCGGTCAACATGTGGAAAAAGGAATAACCACCTCTGCTTATCCCTGACACCCCTAGTTTAAGGGCACTGAGTACAAGGAGGTGGATATTCTGGGCTCTGACCCCATCTGCCCCACTCCAAGGAAACTGGGTTGTCCTCAGTCTCTGGGGCTTTTTGGCCATGGCAGAGCACGGGGTCCTCTCTGGGGCTAACAGTGTGATCTAGGTGCTCCCTCTTTCTTGGCTGCAGCAAAGCCCAGCCCAGGGCAACGTGGCTGTCTGATGATTGAAGAAACTGAGAGGCCGCTGACGGGAAATGGGAGTTCCCAGAACATGCATTTACCACACAAAATCCACAGAACCCGGAGGGTGCAGATATTCCCACGTGCAAGTCTTGGGATTCCAGAAGTTTCATATGTCACTGAAAGATGTCTTATAATCAATATGACGAGGAGTTTTGAAAGTGGAAGGAGAGAAACATCAAGGCAGACGGAGCTCAGGAAGGGGATTGAGGATGATCACTGAGAAAGTATGCTTGGTTTTAAAGCATTTTTAGAAGAGTCCAAGGTGTTGAAAGCCCACTTTGCTTCCCAACCACCCTGTTTCTATCTGCAGCAACCAGCCAGCGTGGGAGCCACTGGACTCTTACCGCATCTTTATCCACTCTTGGCAAAGAGGGCTCTAGTCACCGAGTCCTACCTCCGCTACCTAGTCACCGAGTCCTACCTCCGCTACCTAGTCACCGAGTCCTACCTCCGCTACCTAGTCACCGAGTCCTACCTCCGCTACCTAGTCTCCGAGTCCTACCTCCGCTACCTAGTCACCGAGTCCTACCTCCGCTACCTAGTCACCGAGTCCTACCTCCGCTACCTAGTCTCCGAGTCCTACCTCCGCTACCTAGTCACCGAGTCCTACCTCTGCTACCTAGTCACCGAGTCCTACCTCTGCTACCCTAACCGTACTCCATCCTGTCCCTTGCCTCTGGCCCCTGCTGCGTCGTGACTGCCCGGGAGCGCTCGGTTCAAATCCCAATGCTTTCATTTAACCACTCAACAATACTTACTGAGGTCTACTGTGTGGCAAGTACCGCATTGGTGGTGGGGCATTGAGCTGGTTGCCAATCTACCCCATTCCTCTGATTTCTTACAAGCAAAGTAAAGGGTAAAAATGAAAGACCATAGATGAAGTGAGAGGCTAAAATGCAGTAATGGCCTAAAGCACAGGGCACAGTACTAGACACAAAGGAAGGAAATGATAAAAATGTGAGAGCATTTGATGTTTGGAGCTACATTTTGAAGGTCAAGTAGACTTGGAAACCGAGATGGCGCTGGATGGTGCCCTAATGGTGCTCCCACCACAGCCCGGCAGGGGGCTGCCCATCTCCTTAAACAAACTACAAGCTATGTGAAGAATGTGGCAATCCACGAGCCCCTTGAGGATCCTCCCGTGACCCAGCACTCTGAGCACTGCTTTTAAACTCTTGCCCCTGTGTCTGGTGGACCAACGGTCAGGGTGGGGCACTGACTCCCCTTCCTTTGATAGGAAGGACGCAATGGACCCAGCAGGAAGCCTATACACCTAAGAAGAGGGGTGCTCTGAAGACTCAGAAGGTCCTAAAATCATTGTTGCTATCATTACTATTATGGTTTGCATTATTAATTGAATGATCTCCTCCGCTCAACCCGACCACACTTGCGAAATACCTTGTTCCTTAAGTAGGGGGGGGGGTGTTGAAGCAGGTGGGATGCTCATTCAGGCCGGAGGGGCGGGGGGGCTCAGAGATCCCAAACCACCACTCTAAATTCTTTTCACTGCACCAAGGTGTCGGGGGGTCCCACTGGTCAACCAGGACTGTGACCCACGAGGAAAGACGTGGTTTGGCCTGTGCATCTTCAGACAATTCCTCTATCATCTATGTGTCTAACTCTATCCGTCATCTGTCTCCCTATCCATCACCCATCATGTATCTGTATCATCTGCCTATCTGTCATAGCAATGATTTACAGTGAAATGTGGGATAAAATGTGTTCCTCTTAGAGATTACCTCTGGGTCAGTGGGCTGATTTTTTCTTCCTGCTTTTTTCTCTTTTCTCAGAATGTTGTATAACAGTAGAAATAAAATAACAGGTCACCTCTATGCCTTTGGCAACTGGAAACTTCCCACGGCAGGCTAAAAATAAGTGATGGATGAGAACTTGTTCTTCTGACAGGCAGTGAGGGAACCGGGTGGGTGAGAGGGGCCCCGTTCTCTTTGGAGGAAAGAGGCCTGCCGAGTGGAGTGGACAGCGTGGGTGGTCAGGGAAGCAAGTTTGGGTTCCGTCTCCGTCAGTGGTGAGCCAGGGCATTCACTGTGCTCGCTCGCTCGCTCTCGAGGACTTGACTCTCATGTGTGATTCGCGGGAGTCCGGCCCTACTTCCCTGTAGCCGAAGGCAGCACCCACCTGTGAGGGCTCTTGGGGTCCTCCCTCCCTGGGCGCGGTGGTCCGAGGGACGCTGGTGGCAGAACCCAAGATGCGAATGTTAGCAACTTGGTAGCACTCCATCCCAAGTCCAGGACAAGCAAACACAGTCAGGAGCAGAGGTGGAAAAGGGTGTTGAGGGGCAGCAGGGAGGGGGCGGTGGTGCGCGGGCTCGCCCCCGCCATGTACCAAAGGGAGGAGACGGCCCGACAAGTAGGGTGGGAAATTCTCCTGGCAACTCACTTATAACAAACTACTTCCAAAGCTGCTTTAAATCATTTACCTACTTCAATATCCCAACTGCCTATGTATTTTTCATCTGTTCCCATCCCTACAGGCTATCTCCCGAAATCAGTAAATCCAATTTGTCATCACTCAGATATGTTTTCAGGCTCTGAACAACCATTTTTTACACAAACCAAATGGGATTAACTTTCATCAATTGTTTAACTGCAATCAAGACATGTTCATAAACAATGTAAATATATTTACTATATTCCTTTACAAGACGAGTGCCTATAACCCGCCAAGAAGCCAGGATAAGAGTGAGCCATTCCTGATGCTTTATGGGACCATTAATGAGTATGGATTGCTTTGTCTCTTTAATTTTACCTTGGCTTGAGGGAGCCTTATTTTCCTAGGGATTTGGGTTAGCTCCCAGATGGTAAGAATCAGGATCAATCTTCTTTTTGAGTTAAAAAAAAAAAAAATCCCTCTCCCAACCATTTTTGCCATTTCTCCTCTGGGCTCTCATTTCCCACTACCTCTCTAAAAATAACTGCCGATGGTTTGTGGAATTTGTTTGCTAATTCCCTCGGTCCCAAAAGGTACTTGCTGGTGACAAGCGATAAACCTGACCGGCTCACATTTCCGAAATTGTCTTGGGTTGCTACTTGATGTTTCTGGGTGGATGGAACCATTTCTGACCTCTCTCAGGTTTATGTGCTCTGTTTTCCTCGTGAAACAAAAGCGGCGCGGTATTTTAGAAGGTGAGGAGGACCACGTGTTTTACTTCCTTTACTGGGGCAAATCACTGTTATGTTGTGCCCCCCATTCAGTGGGTGCCATTCTAGGCACTAGGGATCCATCAGTGAACAGAACAGACTGATTCCTGCCTTCATGGCGCTTCCCTCCTAGTGGAGTCAGCTGGACAAAACAAGATAAATATGGTAATAAGGGAAGCCTATGTTTGATCTACTAGGAGGGGGTAAGCGTGAACAGAAGCAAGAACAGAAAGAGCAGGGTGGTGGCCTCTGGACGGGTCCCCTGTGCTAGTTTTCTGACGGGCTGGGAATGCTCCTGGGCCCGTCATTTAACTTTGCCAAAGAGCATCAGCCCCCAGACGCCACGTGTACCATTCTCCATTCTAACCTGCTTATCTCCTGCATCTCCTCCCCTGTGCTCTGCTCACTGCTTTTCTCCCCCTAGGAGGCCTTCCTCACTGCCCGGCCACTGTCCTGCTTCTTCCTCTCTTATTCTCTGGTCCCTGGACGCTCACTGCAGTCCCTTCCTTGGCCGGCCCTTGCTTCTTGGCCTCTTGGACTTTAGGCTGTTTCTTGTCCAGGGAGCCTAGACATGTTTTGAACGAGCCCAACAGTGCTGTACTATTTATTTATTTTCAAGGGGTAGAAACTGGAATAAAACCTTGAAAAAATCTGAAATACTTGGCTTTAGAAGTATATATATGTATATATGAATATAGATGTGTATGTATATAGAAATATTTTAATACGTATTTATATACGTATATACATATCCTCATTAAAGCCCATTGCATACCATTCTGAGAAGTATTTTCCTTTCGGCCAACATAGTCTTGCCTTAATCTGCAGATTTTCCTCGATTAAGGGTTCACATTTCCGAAAGGCTTGCCTTTGTGCAAAGAAAGGTACATTTTCCTCAAGTTCCAATCAGCATTTTTGCAATTCATTAGTGAAGATATGCTGCTAGATTTCGGCTGATACGTTTAAGCAGATTGGAAAGCATCCTTGGACGCCGATCCCTTCCCCCTGACCTGTCTTTGTGGGCGCTCTCTCTCTGATGCACCCCAGTTTCTGTGTCCCTGCGTCCCCACAACCCTCCGCTGCCCCAGCCGCCTCCTGTCTTTATGCCCCATGAATCCCGGGCATCCTGCCATCCCATTACAGCCTCCTTCCGCACCCCCCCCTTCCAGTCCCACTGCCTCCCCCGCCTCTGACCTCTCAGGCAGCTCCTGGCACCCCTCCAGGACCCCCTACCTTTGGCTGTTAGAGTCTGCGGAGCACAGCAGCTGTGACCGCTTCTCTGCTGGGCTCTGCCACTGGGCTGAATGGAAAGCTCATAGGCTCCAGCTCCCAATGCACTGGGGAAGGCTGCGTGCACGGGGCTGGGGGCTCTCAGCCCAGAGCTGGGGCTCCAGGGCCCAGCTGCACCCCAGCCCGCGGCGGGAAGGTGTCCTTAATGAGGACACGGAATCCTACCTTGTGCCCATTCACCCAAGTCACCCCCGCCTGCAAAGAGCAAGGTCCTGCACAAGTTAAGCTGAAGGTTAAGTGTGTCTCCGGGTTGTGGTTTTCCCCTCGGTTAACTCTGGCCAGGTTGTAACCTCCAAGTAAAATGCGCCGCGCAGACACTGCCCTGGGACAGCTGCCGCTCAGGTCCTGGTTAGAGTAGCCTTAGCGGCCAGGAGGGAAGGATGAAGGAGGATATGGACACAGGAGCAGGGCTCCATTGTCCCGGCTTCATTCTGAAGATAAAAGAAGCTGAAGCACACAACCGGCGGCCCGTTGTAATCATCGAGTCATCAAGGTAATGCCGTTAAGGAAAATCAGGCGAGCTCAAACATTTTTTGCAGGGACACAGGGCAGGAATGGCCCCAAGCCCAGAATCTCGTGAGTTCTGTGGAGTCTGAGGGGTAGGGGTCAACTGTATCACCCCCGAAATGAACCCCCCCCCCACCCTTCGCGCCTGCTTCCGTCCCTGCAGAGCCTAAGTGTTGTTAGCGGGCTTCAAACTTCTTTTCTGGGTTCAACTCTGTAATTCTCCTCCTATTTTTTTTTTTTTCCAAATCGAAGGGGGGATGAGGACTGGCAATTTGATCTTCCCCCGTATAGGAAGCAGGGATACAAGGGCTCTTTGTTTCTATCCCTGAAGCCCTAGGACTATGTCAGTGCCAGAAGGCCGCACTGAAAAGGATGCAGTCATTATTCTGCATCATTTGCATTTCAGCCCGGCTGCATTCTGCCCTGTGTAGAGGAATGCACCGTTCTACAGAAAATGTGTGTGCAGAGGAAAAGACCTCCTAGACCCTGCCAGAGAACAGATGCGGGGTGCCGGGCGTGAGCAGTCCCTGATTTCGGCTCTGTCCAAGTCCGTTCCCAGCCTCTGCTCATTTTCTCCTGCAGTTCAAGTCACTGCCTGAGTTGCTTCTTCAATCTCCCCATTTAGTAGGTCAACGTACACTTAAAAAAAAAAAAAAAATACTGACTTCCACCGAGTATGGGAAAGGGGGTCTGGGAAGCATCCATAAGAACGTGGAGTCCTGCCCGAGGGGCCGGTGAGCTGTCTGGCTTGATCTGGGTGGTGTCTGAGCCCAGGATCCAGTGAGATCGTTGCCAGGTCATTCTTCTCCCTTTCCAGTGAAAGTATTTTAAAGCTGGAAGTACTCTCCGTGATAAAAAGGTTTTACAAATGAAGAAGCTGACTTTTCTAGTGTCTTCTAGCTGGTTAATTGCTGACCTAGCAGAAGGACGGAGGATTCTGACTTTCAAGCTACTTGCTTTTGAACTTTAATTTATATCTTTATGAACGAATGCTTGGCCAGAGATATTTTACATCAAAGTTTACAAGATATGTTTTTCTCTTATTTTGATTGTTTTTTGTTATAAAATTATCCTGTTACTTTAGACATTATTTTTAGCTCTATTTTGTGTAACTTTCTTATTTTGTGGCATCTGAGGGTTTTTTTTTCCTAGCTTTTTTTTTTTTTTTTTAATTTTCCCCCTTGAAAACATAGTATCCAATTTTGTCTTCAGAGCTGCAGGGGAAAAGACCACCTTTTATGGAAAGGCAGTTTACATAAGATCTCAGAAATGAATGAGTGTCTTACCACCCTGGTACCTGCCCCCAGACAGACTCTTGGTTGGAGATCAAAGTTAACATGGATATTTTTTTAGGGAGTTTTCTAAGGTCCCGTTAGATATCTCAGTTTCCACACACGTACCTACCCCCTGCCAGGAAGTGATGAGCCCAGCCTGGGGCATCAAGCTCTCAGGGGCATGGCTCATGTCCCCACAACTGATGGCAACCAGCACTTCCCAAATAGGGGATGCGATGAACACCCGGTCTCGGCCACGGTGGAAGACAGAGCAAGACATCACTCTGTACCAGCTTCTTTGAGTGTGACCTGGCAGACACCAGGGGCGTCTGGACTGCTACAAACACTGAATCGAATTAAAAACCGAACAACAAAATGACCGGGTTGGCCATGTGATGGTCTGGGCAGCACAGTGAGCGCACACACTCTTCTCTGAGCCTCTTTTCACAGAAATTCTCCTCCTTCACTTCATCCCCCGTGGGAAGGGTTGGGTCTTGAACTCTTTGTGAAATCTTCAAACACATAATAAGAATTAATCACCATTAGTTCTCGATTTTAACAGCTGCTTGCTACCTCGATCGCCGGCTGCAGCTGCGGACCCCTCTCCCTCGGCTGACATCATAATCCCATTACAGCTGGAAACTTGCACACATAAAATGCAGATTTAAGCTTATTTTGAAAGAACTTCTGCTTGTTAATTGCTGCAATCTCTATCACAAGCATAAAATTGTAACTTCCATGCGGCAGCGCGGCTCCTCCTCACCAGAGGCGGGAGCGTTCTCGTTCTTTCTCGGGGTTAAGAGTGGACCCCAATGCACAGCCATAGCTGTGTCTGCCTTCGGTTTATTGACACACTTGTGGACCGGATTTGTCCAGAAGTGGCGTCTGTCCATCTGCTCCTTGCTCATCTCTTTCCCCAAAAGGACTCGGCCGGCAGCTAAGAAAATGTCTTGGAACCAGGTGAGCCTGGGAGAGCTCCCGCCGGGCTGTGGCCACTGCTCAGCACCGGCCCTCTCTCTCTCTGCTCCACAGGGAAATCCCACGGCTCCTTTTCTTGACTTGCTGAGTCAAGTGGGAGACATCGGGTTTGTGCCCTTTTACAGCAAGATGCTTACTTGACCCTTGTCTGCGTGCCTTGTTTTCACACACGTTTGGGCATGGCCTGCGGCTTGATACATGGATGTCTCCAGCCTGTGGTGGGGCAGGTTATTAAATCTAGTGAAGAATAACGATCGGAAGAACTTGTGTGCCCAAACGCAGGGAGCGTGTGGTGTGTGCGTGAGTGCAGTGGAAGGGGTACACGTGGCTCCTCGCTGTTCTGAGATCCGGTGGGGTGGGGTTGCCGTGATGCAGTGAACTGTAGACAATTGTCTGTCTTCTCGCAAATTGTATTGTGGGACGAGGAGTTATTAAAAAAACAAAACAAAACACTACCATGTTAAAACGGTAAGTTAATTTTAACTCAGGAGGATATTGGGGATACTCTGCCCAAGTTCCAGTATGAAACAGACTCGCCGACATTTTAAACCACAAAGAACAGTCCTATTTATATTTTGAAATGGTTCTGAGTGAATTGGTTTTTAGGTTAAAAGTTTCCTTTTCTTCCCCAAGTCTTCACGCCAGTGATTTTTGTAGCGCCACCTGCTGTTCATTAGTGGAAGTGTTAAGGATTCCGGAAAGCCGGCATTTTCCCCCCCGGCCTTCCAGTACCATTTAGGATTATTTCATGAAGATCCATACCTAGAGAAATCGGTGACGATGTCTGTTGAGGACTGAAGTACAGGCAAATATGGTGGTAGGCCTGCCTTTAAGAAGGGGAAACTCAGACGTCACCCAAGCCTTCTAAAGATTTGGTACTGCTCAGCAAGTATGTGAGCCCTTCTTGGTCTCAGGCTGTGGGTCCTGGGGCTGACACTTCTTTTAATAGGCAGCCATGGCATCAGAATGAATTCCTGAGCCCACAAAGACGTCTTTTATTCTAGGTTAATCTTAGAGGTCATTTGGATAGTAAACAATGCTTGCCTTCCCCATGCAAAGACCAGCCTTGGCAAGCTTGCCTCAGTGACTCTCACGAGAGGGAACCAGCTCTCAGTTCAGTATTCGGGCCTACCCTGGGGTGGGGAGCTCCCGAAGGTGAGCCCCAGAAAGCTCCAGACCCCCGTCTGTTGGTGCTGTCCATCACCACCTGCTATTGTCACGCAGGAGTTCTTCCAAGAGTGTGATGAATTGCCAGGCCTGTCACGCCGATGATCAAAGAATGCGGTGCCCCAGTTTGGCCAACAACTGAGTCAGGATTATTTAGCCTGAATCGCCAAGAGTGTCTTCCTCTGGCAGTATTTAAATGGACTCTGCTTTAGATTGACATCCCTTGGACCGTCCTCCTGTTCCCAGCCCATCTCATGCTGTCCTCACCTCGGAGCTGCACTTCGCCCAAGCAGGTGACTTTCCTTCACATCCCAGAACCTGATAATTTCGTGTTCCTACTGCAGAGCTGGGATCCTACTTTTTAAAATCAACTGGAAGCATGACAGTGTTTCTTGAGCTGGAAGACAGTTGAACTGTCCTACAATATACGTGTAAATATTGGCACGAAGTTTGCCGTTTTCTCTCCAATATGGGCCATCACTGCAAGGACCGATGGCTGTTCAGAGCAGACCCTAGCTAAAACTCTCTCTGTCCTGCGTCTTGGGGCTTAGGAGAGGTTCTTTAAGCCCCCGCTCTTCATGCTTGAAGTGGGGATAGACTTTGGGCTTAGAGGAGGGGTGGTTGGGACTAGGAAAGCTCACCACCAGACCCAGCTCTGGGAGAACCATTTCATCATACCTGTGTCAAAGGATGGCTGAGGAATGGCAAACTTCATCTTCACACACACACAATCTATTTACTAAAGCTTCCTAAATATGCCCTAGATGAACCAACTGTATGACTCCTGTTCATTACTGCACTGTTTAGACAGTTATGAAAACTAATAATGAATTTGTTTTTTTTTTTCTCCGTTAAATGTCATCTTGCATTCCACTGACATTCCACTTGAAATGTGGGTTTGTTTCTGAATCTGGGACCAGGGAGAGCTCTCCCTTGTTTTCTCAGGGGTAGGGTGGAATGGGAGCATGCAGGGGTGAGCAGTGGGCCGCAGGACTCTCCCTTTGGCTGGAGCTAAGGGCAACTCTGGAGAAAGACCCAAGGTGGCTAGGGGGTTGTGTCTTTATCTTGTGTCTCTGTAGTTTTCTTGAGATTGCAGAAAAACTTCAGGGTAAATGGATCCTTGGAATTCATGTACCTGGGTCATTTGCAGTGGTTTGTATTTTACTCATGTCCATTGGATTTCCCAGGTCTCTTCTGGTTCTGTGTTCCTAACCCGGCAGCATGTTCTTTCAGCCAGTCAGTAAACAAGGAGTCCCTCCGGCTCCTGCACAAATTCCAGAGCATGGATTGGCCATTAAGAAAACCTGTTATGGGAGCTGCTGTCGTCGTCCTGGGAAGGAAGCACATCCCCAGTATGATGTCCCCTGCTCCCCCATCCCAGGGTTAGGACTCTGGTGTCCCTTAGATGCAGGTCTTTTGATTTTAGTGATGTGTGCTCTAGCTTCATCCGTGTGCACTCAGTGATTTGTCTTTAACTCTCCACTAATGCCTCTGATTTCATTTCACACATAAGCAAACTGGAATCCTTTGCGGATCCACAAAAAGAAGTGCCTGTACTTTGGGACCATCACACCTTGGTAAATGGAGTGGCCTTGGAGGTCAGGCTGGTGGTGAGCAGGTCCTGTCTGCCTGGAGCTACCGTCTCGTGGGTCTGGGAGCGGGGGACCCATGGGTCTGTCCTGGGGGGAGACGGATGAAATCAGCAGCCCTCTGAGACACCTGGACCCTCCACCTCGTCAAGGTCAACAACCTGACGCTGAAGTTTCCAGAAAACACTTGTCAGGCCCCCAGGATTGTCCAGACAGTGTGAGCTGCTCCGGTTCTCTTCCCATAGATTGAAATTCTCAGAGTAGTTCCGTTCATTCAAGAAAGAAATTAAATTCCTCTGAAGGGAACGGTCTAAGTCACATTTTCCAAGAATGAAGTCAGATAAGAGGAAGCTAGACCAACCTCACTGCTGGATTTAAAAGTCAGAAAGGAAGGAAAGGCGGAAGGAGGAGAGAAAGAGGGAAGATAGGAAACAGGGAAGGGAGGGAGGGAAGACAAATGAACTAAGGAAACTCACTGGAGAGAAATTAATAATTTATATTTTGTTATTTTTGTGAATACCATTTTTAAGTAACGGTCACTACCTCTTGGATTTATAATCCTGCCTTCATGAAATTTGCAATTAAGTCAATAGGAATAACGTGGGATGAACTTGATGTAATTTCCGTTGTCTGACTTCCAGACTATTATTTAAAAAACAGTTTTTTTTTAAGGTAGGCTCCTCGCCCAGCATGGACCCCGACACAGGGCTTGAACTCTCGACGCTGAAATCAAGACCTGAGCTGAAATCTAGAGTCCGATGCTTAACCACCTGAGCCACCCAGGTGCCCTTGACTTCCAGATTATTAAATCACTTTCAATGATTTATTCTATGTAATTCAAAAACATACAAATAAACGAATAAACTCGTTTTGATATGATCCTTCGTGTAACAATGAATATAATTAAAAAGACCCCTGGTCAAAAGGTTATTTAACATTTTAGTGTTTCTCCAACAAAATGGGAGTGAATCACCCGCAAGGACAGGCTTCTCTAACATAGTAAGAGAAAAAACACATCTGTTTTACAGTAAGAGAAATCTGCGGTATTAGCTATAATTCATGATTTTAGGTAAATTTATCGCCGATCCTCAGACACGTCTTAGTGATGAAACTCCCAGCAGACAGCATCAGAAGTGAAGACTCAGTGTCCACTGGCTGATTTAAGAATATGGATGATGTCTGAGTGGTTAAGGGCTATAAAGACCAGTTCCGGTTCCACGATGCCTTGGACACTCGGCTTTCTGTAGTTTGTTTCTATTGACATGTAACTGACATATACCATTATGTGTGTTTAAGGAGTCCATTGTGTTGATTTGATACATTTATATATTGCAATATGATTACCAGGGCTAGAACCTCTATCATGTCACATAATTACCATTTCTTTTTTTGTGGTGAGGGCATTTAAGATCTAGCCTCTTAGTACCTCCCTAGTATATAATGCAGGGTTGTTAGTTGAAATCACTATTCTGTACCTTAGATACCCACAACTCATTCATCTACTAACTCTACAATTTTATCTTGGCAGTGACTTTTCAGGTACTTAGTATAATAGGCTGGGAAGCTGAATAATGCATTTCTAGTTTATGTCAAAAAATACCAAGAAAATCATACCTACCAAGGTTTTGACTGGATCTGAGGTGACACAGAGAAAACTTCTCATCTGACATTTTTATCCACTCACCCACCATTTGTCCTACACATGTGGATTGGGCTCATCCCCGGGAGCAGGGAATTCTTTCCTGAGCATGAAAAGCCCCTACGCTGTTCTCATGAAGCTTCTAGTTGGAATTTGCTCACCTGAATTTTAAGGAATTATGAAAATGTGCGCCTTTTATACGACCTCCCCCCACTTTTGCTTCTAAAAATACAATAGTGAAATGATTGATAATAAAGTCGTGTAAAGTACAGAAAACATCCCACTGCCAAGGATTCAAACCTCTCCCTAACACAGCTGCTAGATCTTCTCTTTAAGGGTTTCCGATAAATATTGAACACTGATGGCAGTGTATGGAAAGGAATGTATCAGTGAGGAGTGTTCCACGACATTTCAGAGGAATTAGGCTGCACATGCCTTGTTGGCAAAAGGGGACATGTTTTCTGACCATTAAGCTCAGTTCCATAGAAGTAGCCAACTGACTGGCCTTGCCTTCATAGTCTAGTTTGCTTCTTGAACAAATGAAAATATAGGTACTGTCAACACTCAACCAAGGCTGTTTGCTGGGTAAATAACAAGTCATGGCTCTGTTTCCTCTTTTGTTCTTGAGGCTAATTAAGAAAGAAACTCCAGAGGCTCTGTCAACTCCATGGGCAGATGGACCACGGGTCATGAGTTTGGTTCTGTGGTCCTCTTTGCTGGCCCTCAGCTGCCGTGTCTAGATTGTGGTCACCCGTGGATGGCCATCAGACACTTGTCACACAAGCTTCCAGTGTCTGGTGGGCTTCTGGGGGGTCTTCCCAGAATAAGCATGAGGCCTGACTGGCAAGCCGACCCTCTTCGGTTAAGGGGTAAACTCAAGACGTTTTGGATTCTGTCATATATTTTACATGTCATGTCAGTATTCTCTTGTCGACTGAGTTGAAAGGGACCATTGTTTGGGGCTCAAAACTCGGAGATCTGAGGGGAAGACCTTGGGTAAACAACACTGACAGCCAGCATGCTAATGTGTTAAGAAATCTATTCCGCGTTTATTCTCGGTGACTTAGACCCACTCAAAGTTGCCGCTGTCTTTTGGAGGCTGTACATCAGAGGATAATCGGGTGACAACTGACTTGAGTCTCTTATTCAGCAGTCACTTTTAATTTTTTTTGTGTTGATCAAATACACCTTTTTGGGTCTTCTTTTGCTTTTTCCCAAACTGAAGTGCTTAAGAATTCTTGACATCAATTCTGTTCAAAGGACAAGTAACCACAATTTCTTCCCAATGGTCTTCATCACCACCAGTGAAATACTTCCCTGCTAGACCCATGTAGACACACTACACGCCTCCATCTATCTCTTATATAAATATGTACGTGTAGACACACACACATATGTACACACACGTGCACACACACATATAAATTACACACACACACCCCATACTTGAAGAGCCCGTCTAAAGGGATTTAGTTTCTTTTTAATATTTTTGAAGATTGCTTTATGATCCTGTTGACCTGCTTTTAGTGGAAGCTTAGCTTTCAGCAAAGGTAATTAAATTATAAAATCACTGCTGCAATCATCAAACTACTCATAAAATAAGAAATGAAAAAAAAAAAAAAACCCTGAAATAAAAATCTTGCAGGCTTCTCTTCTTGGAATATTGCTCCCCGATGTTAATTACATTTAAATGGGTGAGTACTATTTTGGTATCATTCATACGCCTCCAAAACTACTTTCCAGTTTATCATACCTGTCAACCTCCGTGCATCACAGGCTAATACTTTATTAAGAAAAAAATCATTAGGGAGCCGCTGATCCCATTTAAGTACATTGGGCAGAATGTAAGACTAATTAAAAAGCATATTTTTACATTATTAATTTCTGAGTTTCACACTTAATGAATGTGAAATGACAGGGCTGCTATTTTTACACTCAGGCACTCTGGGCTTTCCAGTCGGGGGAATTAAATTCTGGGGATTTTTGCAAAGATGTTGCTTGAGAGATATGTTTTCAAGGAAAGCTGAGCTTTTTAGCTATGCCTTTTCCTGGGAAATTATACTAAAGCACATAACAGCCACTTAAAAAGAGTAGTTAAATAGATGTTATTTTTTTCATCATACTGCTATAAAAGTATTTTAGATGAGGTATAAAATATGGTTTTTAAATGATATTATGATTTGCAAACACTAAAAAATAATTGCAGTGCAGTTGAGAGAGAGAAAACATCTAATCTTTATTGTGTAAGACAATGTGATAAAATATTTTACAGCCAAAAGCTCATTTTGCATCTGGAAAATTGTGTAAACTGATGGGGAAAAATCTCATTAAAACTAAAGGTTATTTTTTTAATATTCTCAGAACAAAGCAACACATTACAACTGCACTTTTCTTTTTTTCCTATTTATTAAATCAGACAGTCCTACGAGCGCCCAACAGTCAATATAAATAAAGGCAGAAAATGACAAGACCATGTAGATGGACAAAGATGAATTATGTCAGGATGCAAAAGATCCACGTTAAGAACAACGGTGGGTGTTCTCCGGGCTCGTTAGCTGTATTCAGTTGCAGGGTTACATTATTAAGTATTAGGTGTTACATTACTTAAAACTCCGCAGGCTGAACACTGGCTTCCCTTTCTGAGCGTCTGCACACACAGCCCATTTTTATAGGGCTCTACAAGGAGGAGAGAAAAAATCCTTTCTTTTTTCCTTTCTTTTTCAAATGTGCTTACAATTACCTCTCTGTATTTTTATTGTCTTTTTACAAACCACAAAACTCACACTGGAGGCAAAGCTTAACTGCTGAGGCTTTCCTCATGTAAATATTAGGAAATTACATTTGTACAAACTGCAGGGCTTTGTAAATGGGGGCTGGAAAGCCTCCAACACAAATTAATCAGGATAAAGTTGCTCTGTGTTGAACATGACCATAGTTTATTTTCTTAAAGTATTAATTTGTCAACAGCTTTCCTGCTTCGGCTTGGCTCATTTGGAGGGCGGAGAAGGAAGACACATTTGTAGTGCTCCCTGCTTTTTCACCTTGTGGTTTTGGGAATGGATTGCAGTTAATCAAAACAAAAGCGTGCTTAATTTTTCAGTATTAATTTTCATATAAACGTTTGGTATCACAGGACAGGGATGTGAATATCCATGTAGATGCTTCAGAAAGCCTTGTTTTCAGGGGGGGAAATGAAACCAATTGAGTTTGATGCTGAATAATTGATGTCAGGCTCCGTTTTTAAAGATTTCCAAAAGAAATGCTTTCAGAGTTTTCACCTCCAATGTTCTGTTCCTTGTAAAACCCACTCTGTGTGCACCATCCCCACCACCCAACCCCCCACCCCGCCAGAGGGAGAGTCACACTCACCAGCTCATGCCTCCTCGGTTCCAAAGACACTCTGGTATTTTTAATTATATCTCGATTTTCTTAAAATATTTGTTCCTTGTTATGGTTCTGGAATGGAGAAGCGTGTGTAATGGCCTCTAGTTTTCAGAGTTGCCAAAACAAATTAAGGAAAATGTTCAGCTCTCCCCTTGCCAAATGTTTTAATGCTTTTCCATGAAAGAAATCTGATTTGTAATGTATATTATACCTGAAGTAAATAATGCATCTTGTCAGAGGCAAATGCTATCGTGCAACCATGGAGGAACGCTTACCAGTTTTGCTTTTGATAAAAATAGATCATATGAAGGATTGCGTCACTTAAAGAGCACATACATCTGTGTGGTGATTAACAGTCTGAGCGTGGATCCACCCCACCTATCCTGGTGTAACCCCCCAAGGACAGCGAATTAATGCCTTTTTGAACCACCTACTCATCAGCTCTTTCTTGGGAAAACAAAAAACAAAAAACAAAAAAACCAAACCTCAAGCACTACACTGACCAGATCTCAAAGCTAATGCAAATGAACTCTCAAAAATCCCACTTTAATTTTTCCCACCTAGGATTAAGGCATTCTAATGATGGACTGCTTTCGAGGGGATCCTCCCTGCTCTCCCCCACTCGGAAGGGTAGGAACAACAGGCCCACCTCTGGAGCTCGACTGGTTGGCTGGAGGACCAGGCGTCTCCCCCCCTAACTCAAGGAAGGACCTGGCCAGACCAAAGGGCTTACTTTCCACATGCCACAACATCTATTTTGGTTGTAGATCGACTCTAAGATGGTTAATAGGAGACAACTCTGTGCATCCAGATGAACTGGCCTCCACCACCTCTCAGGTCTTCCTGGCTGGTCTGTGTTAACACACATCTTCAAATATTATTGACATTCTCCTTGTATTATTAGTTTGCATTTACCTCGTGCACCATTTTATTATTCAAGATTTCCGCCGTTGCCAAGTATTAATCAATGTATTCTGCTGCTCAGTAGGGCAGGCTGTACAGAACAGGGTGCCCCTAGGGTTAACACAGTCAAGAGCGAGAAAAGTGTTTTAGACATGTACACAACATGTGGTTTACCATTATCATGAAATGAGGTGAACTGGGACTCTATACATATGGATTTTGAATTGCATAAATTTTGATTGATATCATTTGAAGACCGAGGCTCTGAAAGGCTAGATTTTGTGAAAGACGATACGCAGACCAGCTATTACCACATATAATCATACCAGGAAAAGTATCTGAAATGAGCAAGGCAGCTGGCTTTTAAATAGCTAAAACATCACATCAATACTTATTTTGAATAATGGAAAAAAGAGGTAAAAGATGTTGACCCCTGCCTGACAGGAACATGTTCCAAAAGTAGAACCGGCCCCCTGGGGGCCGCCCCTGCCCCACAGTAGCTGCCAAGCCTCCTCTTCCTCCCTCTTTCTGCCACTTTGTCAGCCCCCTCCCCCACTCCCAACCTCCCCCCCTTAGCTTTCTCTTTCTCTCTCTCTCTCTCTCTCTCAAAAAAAAAAAAAAAAAGTAAACATTTTTTTGAGCATTAAGCCACTATGGACAAGCGGCTAGAAAAAGAATTTTCACAAATTCAGGAAACACTTGAGAGGTAAAACCAACATCCTGAGACAGAAGACAGGCCAGCTTTTGACACCAGGTTGGACCTGTGAGGCCTAAAACCTCCAGCCAGGAAGTGCCGGCCACCGGGTCAGGGCTCCAGGGGCCCCGTGCTCAGGCAGGGAGAGCAGAACTTTCCATGCACCACCGAAACCAACAGGCTTCTTCATGGGAAATTGGCTGAAAATGTGCTGACCGGCATAAAACTTTTATTGGAGCCGAGGACAGGAGGCTGAACTTCCAGGGGATGGCGGTTTGGGGAGGGCGCAGCCTGGACGGGGCGCTCCGCGGGCCGCCCAGGCTTCATCTTTGGGGTTCAGCTGCGCTGGCCCCAGCGCCCCCTGCCCGGGGGGAGGGGGAGCCCACCCCGTGTCCCCAGCCCGCGCCCCTACGTGTCCCCGCGTCCCGTCCCCCTTGCACCCCACGCGCCGCGCGCCTGCAGGCGGGGATGGGGCGCAGGGCTGAACCCTGAGATCAGGGCCCCCGGGGGGCGAGGGCGCGCCAGCCCTCCCTCCCTCACAGCTCCGAGTGGGCCGACTTTCTGGAGGGGGAAAGGGACATAAATCAGGAAATTAAAAAAAAAAAAAGTTTCTGCACATTTTCAAAACCCACGTTGCGCTCTCTGAGGTCCTTTTCATTTTAACCAAATCAGGGGGAACTTGTCCTCACAGCGGCGAGGCAGATGGAGCAATAAATCACGGGCGCCGTTGACTGCCTGCAGTGCGCTCTCCGCAGCTGTCACTTTTTTGTCTCTTTGGTTTTAGCTGACATGGTTTGAGGTCCACTGTGAACCAATCTGGACTTTTTTTTTACAGTCATATCCATCAAAACGACCAGTGGCCATCAGCCCGCTGCGGCCATCGATCCAGTGGCCCCCTGCCCTGGCGCAAGCGGCGCCACTCGGCTCCCTGGCTGAGGCTCCGGAGAAGCACCTCGTTTTAGCGGATTTTTTTCCTCCCTTTTTTTTTTTCCCCTTTGCCTCCAGCTACAGCTGTGATTTTCTGAGCAGTCTTGGCTAACGTTATTAAAGTTGCATCACGATAGATCCGGAGCAAAGCAGATAACGGGCTCTGCGCACGGGAGCGGCCCGAGCGAGGCGTCGGTGCCTGTTGTTTTTCAAGTACGGGGAGGCTCCGGCAAAGCTTGGAGTTTCCAACTCCTTGCTTATTTTGCAAAGTAAACAAGCAAATGTTATGTGCATAACCTTAGCTGTCTCGCTAAAGGTCAGCGCGCCCCTGCTCATTTCCCCGGCTGCCTTTTGGGGGCACTCTGATGCCGGGGATTTCCTTGGATGTTGGGGAAACAAGACGCGCTAGCCTAACAAAGACTCAATCTACAAAGGCTGCAAAACAAAAACATTGATTACATTTGAACTGGAGTGCGGAAGTTTACTTCGGGGGTATAAAATAGCGGTCCCAGGGAGCGCTAAAGAGCGAGCTGGCCCGGGCCTGGGGGGCCAGGGTGGTACTGTGCCCGGCGCGATCCACAGACCTTTCTGGGAGAGAAGGAGTTCTCCCGCCCCTGCAGGCTGCTGCCACAGTCGCCCGGGACAGGACGCCACCAAAATTTCAGGCCATGGAAGGCCAGGATAAAAACACTCCGTTGAAAGTCTCTCTTAAAATTGCATTTTTTATTTCCTGGCAAAGTGGCATCTCTCCCTTAAAATCTTTGACAGTAGTTTCCTGCAAGCAGAGAGAATGTCACACATGGACACAAGTTTGAACTCAAGAAAGAACCAGGCAAGAAAAAAAAAATTATATGTGGGCATAGGGAGCTCACAGATACACAATTAAAAAAAACTGGCTGCTTAAAAATCCCCAGTTAGCTCAGGCTAAATTTATTATATTCTTTTATAGCTGAACTCTATGGTTTTGACTTGAGGTGACAGCTGAAATGCACCAGAAACCTTTGGAATTTCAGTACTATATATTACTATGAGGAAGAAAATAAAGTTCTACCATTAGAAGGTAGGTGCTTGCCTTAAAATGTTCAAGGGGGGAAAAAAGATGTTAATTTTTTCCTGCAGTTCTTTTTTTAAAGTATGAATGAATTACATGAGTGGAATAGCCAGCTAGGCATAATGTAAACATAGCTATGAAACACTGCCCTTGCTCCAGAATGGAAATGTTCAGGTTGCTCTAAGGCAATAGGGAAGGGTTACTCCTATTTTTAAGTGAAAACACCTAATTTGGTTAATGTGTATTTTTTATCCTTATGAAGAGTGTCTTCTGGGCAGGACTCTGAGCCAGGTGTACCTGTGCTGTGACCACCACTGACCAAGGATAATGTCCACCAGGACAAAACATGAACCTTCCTGTACAAAGCTGCGTATGGCTGGCCCGCAGATCAAGTCCAAGCCAAATGCCAGGGGAAGGACTTTTTCCCAGGAAAGCCCTTCCATTTTGAGAGCACTCCATTCACACAGTTCCTTTTTTAGCTTTCCTCTGATAACCACCTCTGACTTTAGGAAATAGATTGAACATGGAATCCATGCCTGAAACGGTATCTGTGTCCAGTGGCAAATTCCTTGCACCGTGTCAAGTGTCTGCAGTGGATTTTGTAACCCTCCCTCCCTACCTTCCAGGTAGTTACAATAAAGAGCACCCCTTTGAGAACCCTGAAGGCCATCAGCAGATGCCTGGGAGGAATTACCCCAACTGCTTTCTCATGAGTGGAATTAAGAAGTTGCCAACTGCATTGTCCTACCAGCATTGGGGTACACAACGCGGCCTTGTTCCTCTGCGGGTCACGGTGCTGCTCTCTGAGCCACTTCCGGAGTTTTGCCTTTTCAGGCTGCGGCCAGCATCTGGCCAAACCGAGTGTGCAGTTGCAGGGTAAAGCAGTGCTTTTCGGGCCACCACAGAGTAGAAGAAACACAATACTAAAATAATGGCAATGACCGCTGAAGGCAAGCCCTGATGAACTAAGGCCGCATTTCCTAATTTAGATTCACTGAAAATCTGGCAGAAGTGTGGCTGGTTATCAAAATCCAGAGGCAGAATCTTGAAGGGCAGGTGTCCAGAGCTGCAGTCTGCGTGTATATAAATGCAAGAAATTAATTTCCCATCCCTGGGAAAGGCATGATAAAAGGTTCTGCCTTTTTTCGCTCTCAGAGTGCGTTTGGCACAGAGTGTCAAGGAAAAGGAGAGACTGCCTTGCATTCTGCCCTAGCCCCAGAGCCCCAGAGCCTTCCAGCTGCATTCCCAGCAGACAGGGGTGTACTTGGTGGCAATTAAGGAGTCCTCTTGGTTTGCACTACAAATTTTGCAAATCACACAAACCTTTAAACCACTAAACAGAACACCTTTGCCGTCTGTGTTGTCTAGTTCCCCGCTTTTGCTTCTACTCTTAGATCTGCATCCTAAGAGCGAAATGACTGGCCTGCTGCAGACGAGATTGTATTTTTCACTGTGGCCTGAAACACTCCCAGATGATATCGTTGAGGCATAAACCCTCCCTGTGGTTGGGCTATTGTTTTATTTCTATTTTTCACTTGACTCCAACCCCTAGTGCCGAAGTACCAGGGAACCAGAGCGTCACCTCAGCTTGATTTCCCTTGCATTTGTCATCCCAAGAAGAGGATTCTCCTTGCTCATTTCACCAAACAGTTCAGTGCCTCCTAGGGCTGGAGAGAAACTCCTCCATGGGAATTCGGTTTATCTACCATGCTACTTCTAGATAGTCACTTGAATTTTGCAGGATCCCTTCTTTAGATTGCTCTCCTTTTATGTGCCAAATTCACAACAGAAAAAAAAAATGCATTATTTGAATGTCTGCATTTCCATCTGTAGAGACACAAGACTTAAAGAGGGACAGATTTCCCCTGGTTTAGGTCTTCAAAGGAGCAAAAATTAAAAAAATAAATAAATAACATGGATACTGTATTTCCTGAAGCTTTTTTCTCATGTCACCTAAATCACTCACCATTATTTATTAAGTATAAATCTTGCTGTGTGCTTCTAAGGGTAGGATCCAGGAATGGAAAAAAAAGAAAAGGAATTTACAAGTAAGTGTTAGCCAGGAGGGGAGATTAAGGCTGACCTCAGTACAATAGCCTGATGACTTTGACACGTTGTGGGGGATGCGCAGAGGTAAGCAGCTAACCTGGGCAGCCTTCCGCTTGCAGGAACCGCAGCCTGGCGCGGCCGACCCAACTGGTTGGCTGCTGGTGGCCTTGTTAAATTACTCACATTTCCTCCATTTCTTTTTAAATAGCACAACTAACCGTGGTCAGTGACTGCATGTCTTTGTTCTAGAGGTTTTCTAAAGAGGACATCAACTGGATAAGCCCGTATTTGCAGAGGAGCTTTCCATCCAAACCAAACAAGGGAGTGGAAGCAGAAGGATGAGCCGTCTTGGTCTGCAAGCCTCACTCTGTCTGCAAGGAGTGGAGAGTCTGTAATTGTGAGGAGGACTGACCAGAGCCCAGAGCTAGCCTTTCTTTCAGCTCCATTTGAATATCTTAAGTACAGAGTTGCTGTGAGCCAAACAAAAACATGTCATGTACCCAGGTGACATTTTGTAGCAAACAAGCAAATCACAATCCAGGAAGTGTTGTATTTTATGCCAACAACAACCTGACAGTTTTCTCTGTAAAGAAAACATGACACTTTTCCAAATATCAGAGGAGGCGTCCACTGCTCCAGGGATTCCTGTCCTGTCACTGAGCTGGAAGGTCGCAGGCTGGTTTCAAGATTTCTGTGGCTTCACAATGTGCTGGTGGAGGGTTTGCACGCTAAATGCTGTAGGCTAAGGGGAATCTTTCCCTTCATCTCTGAGAGAAGTGACAGGAGGGAAAAGGTCCTACACTGACAGCAGTAACCTCTAGGTTCAGAGACTCTGCCCTAAGCAACGGGGAAGCAAAGTGGCCCATGTTAACACGTTGCCGGCACCATCCCAAATAGGCAAGGGATCGAGATGCAAGGCATCCCCTGCCCCATGCCAGGCACCAGCGAGGACCCTGGCAGGAGGAATTCTTATTACGTGCAAAGAATCATGTTTCCGTAACGGCTTCGGACCCCATTATCTCCACCTGGGCTCTGTGCTGGAGAGGATGAAATGCGCTCTCCCTGTGCTGTGTCCTCCAGCGGGGGTGGGGTGCGGTGCGGCATGATGCTCCACTGGGCTAAGGACAGGCTGACTTTCAAGGGAACTTGCATTTGGGAAACCTTCCCTGTCGAACTGATTTGAGGTGTCTTATAAGTGTTTATGGTCATTCTGTCATTTCCAAAGAGTGCACCCCCGGAGAGAGCCCCTGTAGGCACGAGTGAGCAGGGCCTGCCTGGGGACGGGGGCAGGTGTGTGTGTGTGTGTGTGCTGCGGCGGGAGCCAGCGAGCCTTCTAGGAGGACCAGGAGAACAAGGGAGACAGCAGTAATAAGAATACAAGACGGACAATGAAGACACAGTTTGCTCCCTTTCACAGTGAGGAGACTTGACTTTGAACCCTGCCTGCTAAGTGTTGATGCCCTGTTTTTATCTGGTCTCAGCTGTGCTGCTGAAATAAAAAATTCTTTCAACCAATGTCTTTTAAGAGTGGTGTTCCATTTTAATTAGTAGAAAGGCAAAATGTCGCTTGCCATGTCAATATAGAATTCTTTGAGCTAAAATAAAGCAGGCTGCTGCCCACAAGTAGGAAGGGAAAAAAAAAAAAAATCCCAGGGTTGAGAGCAGAGAGCAGAACTGAAACGGATTTGCTCTCTGCACGCCCCGACACACCCCCGCCTGGTCTCCCCAACCCTCCCCGCCCTCCCCACACCTTCGGCTGCAGGTTATATACTTCCTGTTGCCTCTTTTATAAGCAATAAGAGTTTAATAACTGAGGGCAACTCTATAGCAATATTTATATGGGTCAAGTGGCTTAAAAGTATGCAATAAATGTAAAGTTATGAACCACATTGCCCCTTTTTAAATAATGCAATGAGCACGAAGATATTATGTTTCATATTCTGGAAAAAGGTGTTTCGGGCTAAGCTCTTGGCATACTGCAGACATGAAAAGTTATACCGAGCCCATAACAAAGTCACTGACTGCTTAATATGGTGTGTTATGTCGAGCTCCCACAGCAAGGGGGTCCCAGATGGTATCACCAAAACCTTAGCTTTCTCATTAGTAATCAGCAAATTCTCCTGGTGTCTGCGAGTTTCAAATCAAGGCAAGTGCCTCTACTCCTAGTGTGAAGCCCAGTAGGATAATAGAAATAATGTTGCCTAATCAGTGGCGAACACTTGAGATCCCACATTCATAACAGGCTGGAGAGAGTTTGGCGACTTCGCCATTCAGCAGCTTTCCCAAGTTCCAGGGTCCCTAGGAGCCCAGCGGGCGTGATGGTGGCAGGAGTCAGAGCTGAGGACAGCCCCTGCCATGGGACCTGGACCGGCCCGGCTTGCCCTGCCGCCCTCGTGGGGGAATTGTGGAAGTGTGGCTTCTTCTGTGCTGGGAAGTTGAAGGGCCGTTAGGTTTCCTGAGATGCTCTCTGCACGTCTGAGTGCCCAAGGCTGTCTTGGGTCGGGTCCCCGGCAGGTCGACGTGGCGGCAGCGGTGATGACTACTCTGTGTGGCCTTGCAGGGCTGGAATCCTGCCCCGAGGCACCCCTTCCGTGAGGAGCCTGATGGAATTCAGACGAGCAGGTGCTGGGCACAGCTTGGCTCCTTCCTGCAGTTCAAGGGTCTGAGCCGCGACTCGAGCTGCCTTCAGCCTCCCCGTGCAGTGCCCGCCCCTGGAGAATAAGGAGCCCACCTTGGTCTTCACCATCCCGTCCCCCCATGGACCACGTGGGGTCTGAAGCTGACACACATAGGCTCGGCTCTCTAAACACAGGGCCCTCCATGGTGGAAGCTGAGGGCTCCTGTCTCTGGAGTACACCCACTTACTGAGAAGTGGGTTTTGATCAGTGTTCCCAAGCCCCCTTCTACTGCAGCGACTCATTACTGCACACACTTCTGCTTTGTCCAGGCTTACCCTGGACCTCCCCACGTTTTATCCCCCAGAGCCTAGGTCCATGCATTTGGGTCTCAACAGCCACCCTCAGCTCAAGGAGGATAATGCTTACAATGTTGAGCCTTTTTCTTTCAGTGAAATGTGAAAAATCAAATCAAGTCACTGGCCTCACCAGGATAGGCCTCGCACGGACAGACTCAGGATTGACAGACTTCCCCAGAGTTGAATAGACAGCCCCCCTGCCGGCAGCCCGCACCCAGAAGAGGCCCCTTCCAGCACCATGCGGCTGAACCATAGACACCAGTTTGGGTAGCAAACCAGAGACTCAGCTGAGGAGATGGACGAGACCCTCGGAGGGAAGGGTGCTCCCCCCTCCCCCGTGTCCCCTGGGGCTAACAGGCAGGTCAAGGTCCAGCAAATGAGGGGCCCAGCTTCACCTCAGTGAGGGGGGCTGGAGCTCTGCTTCTTTGCCAGCCTCATGATCCTTGCTGGCAAGTTGACAGCCCAGGGTTTCAGGCCTCAGTTTTGTATATGGACATCTTTTTGGGGGGCCCGTGTGTCTCACCATTAGGTGTCTTTTCTGTCATCAACAGGAGGATGATCTGCATATGGATTAGTCACTTGATCGATTACTAATGAAAACGCCACTTATTCCCTATTTGCTCCCCCCCCCACCCACTATTTAGCCCTCAGTTAGCTACCCCAGCCTCTGTATGAAGGGAAAGAGAGCTAATTTGAAAACCAGTCTGAGCCTGGAATAATTAGGAAGGTGGCGTTGCTGACAAAAAAGTCAAGGGCTCCATGTCCAAGCCTACTGTACATGCCATTTCATTATTCATCGTTCCTGGATTACCAGGGGGCCAATGCTTCTCTCATGCAAATAGGCTGCCTCTGTTCTTTATGCGTATCATGCACACTTTATTACTCCCAACTTCATACCATGAAGAAAGGAACTGGACCGGCAGCGAGAGGGGAAGGAAGGAAGAGCATGCAAGCGAAAATATATCAGGCGCTAAACAACATGATTTCTCACCAATGCTTCCTTTTCTCAAGTGGTTTGAGATGATTTCTGTTCATTCTGAAGTCATAGCTCTGTCCCAGACTTCTCTATTTTTGAACAGTGAGTTTGCAAAACAGGAGAAAAATCTAGTATTTAATTAAAAATAAAACGTTCCACATTTTCTTCTAGTAGAAAACTCTAAGAGATGCCTGATTTGCACTCAACGTATAGATATATATATATATATTTTTTTTTCCTAAGGCAGAAATACCCTTTGAGCTATGAGTAGATGTGAGGGATCAGAGAACACTGGAACCAAAAGATCATCTGTCCTTAGCACGTCTGTCCCTCATTGTCTTCTTAGCTAATCAGATCTCTGAGCTTCTGAGAGCATCAGCAATGGTGCGAAGACCACACTTCTTAGAAAAGCCCCATCTTTCAAAAAGAAAGACCAAGCTGGAATCCAGCTCATGAGCCACCATCTTCACCACGTTAGGAAGCCTTTCTAGAGCTCCTGTTGCATAAATCAGTGGAAGCTCGAAATACAATTCTTAAACTATAGGCATAGATTTTCAGGGCATCAGGAATGATACCTGCTGCCTTGCTTTGGTATCATGGAAACCTTGAGAGTTTATTTCCTCCATGAAATTACTTGACTGCAATACCTGGGAATCAAATCTAATTCTGAAGAGCAGCTTGCTGGAGGTTAGCTGGAAATAGCAGAAGAGTTTTCCCCTGCTCCTGATGTGGCTGAGATGAGGGGGGCCCTCTGAGAGGGAGTGGTGCTGTGCTCCGTGTTCACACTAAACTGGGCAGAGGGGGCACACAGGGCTCTGGAGCCTCTTGGCCTGGGTCCAGCCCCCGTTCTTCCGCCCACTCTCCGCTGGGGCCTGAGCTGGTCATGTCCTTCTGCCAAACATCAACTTCCTCACGTGAAAGATGGGGATAACAGTAACTCCTACGAAATTGTTATTAGAAGGTTAGTTGAGCTAAAGCATGCAAAGGACTCAGTACAATTCCTGCTAGTCCTTAGTTTATTTGTTTAGTACCAAGATCTGTGATTTTCTTCTGTAGAGGGTCAGATAGTAAATACTTTCTGCTTCGTGGACCATATGGACTCTGTTCCAAGTATTCAACTCTACCCTTGTGGCCCGAGAGCAGCCATCAGCAATGGGTAAATGAATGGGCTTGACTGTGTTCCAAAAAACTTTATAAACAAAACCGGGGAGAGGGCCAGATTTGGCCTGCAGGCTGTAGTTTGCTCAGTCCCGATCCGTGTATTATTATTTCTACTTCTCCCACCTCCCCCTGTATAGAGACTTGTACACAGTTTTGCCGTTGGTCCTCGGCTGGTCTTGTCAGCATAGATCCTGCTGCCAAGGTGGTTGTTATTGTTCCCAGAGCTGTGTGTCCCGTTGATCTTAAATGCTTCCATTTTGTATCTTACTCTATTCAGCTTTACAAGCCCCACTGTGAAAGGTAAGAGTTTTGCTAGTACTGAAGATTTTGCTAGTGATACGATAGTACCGCTATCATTTAAAGTGCTGGGCCACACTCTTTGCCTGCATGATCTCATTTAAGTCTATATTGAACCCCTGGTTGTCATACACACAATGAAGGAAAAAGCCATGTTTCATGTTAGGAGGAAGAATTGATGTAGCTGAAAATTTTCAGGTCATTCCAAGAATATAATCTGCCTCAGAGAGTTATCACATAATTTGCTTGTTTGTCTACAATACTCTTAAGAGAGTAAGCTGTGTGCTTTCACAAATGGAATTGATAGAGCATATTGATTCTTCAACTGAACTGAAGGGTTGATTGTACAGATATTTCCCAGGAAATTCCCAATGAATGAATTTATGGTTGTTTTGTTTTGAGGCAAGCTCAACAACATGCCCCAACCTCAGTGCTAGATGGTGAATGGGCTTGAGAAGGTCTGTGTTTAAGCCAACCGTTGTCATCTGGGCGGCCACTCTGCAGTACTGGGTGTAAACAAATGACAAAGACATGGTCCGGTCCTTCTGGTAAGGATGACTGCCCAAGATGGACCTGGGATGGGGCGGGTTAGCCCCAGTGTCCCTGAAAGGAACCTCGGAGGTAGGATTCTAATCTGAAGGAAAGCAGGGGGACTCCCTTGAGGGAAGACGTGTTTGCAAGGCAAGCCTGCAGCTTTCATGGACAGTTTTGGAGTGGCTGTGGTGAGGGAGGGGTTGATGGAGATCACGGGGAACACTAAGGCCGTCCCAATCCTGCCGCCACAGAGCACCTATATGTCACCAAGCCGGTGGCCACGGGGATGGTGGGGCCTGGGTGGGCAGATTCAAGAGGGCAGACCAGAAAACCAGCGTTTCTTTATGACGGCACCCAATACCTACACGTTGTTTTCTTATTTCCACAGCTGCCTTCATTCATTCATTTAATCCTTTATTAAGTCAATTGTTACAAGCTGAACATGTGTTAGCTTTTGAGGATACAGAATTGAAATATGGCCCCTGACGTCCAAGCATTCACAGCCTAGTGGGAAAGAAAAGTACATGGGAATTTGTTTAGTCAACAAATTGGTGTTGCGCACCTACTGCGTGCCAGGTGCTTGGCAGGTGCTGGGAATCCAGCCGAGAAAACCCAGTGTGATACCTGCTCTCATTACATTCATCACCTGTTGGGAGGGGCCGGTCTTAAACAGTGATGTGTTTCACAGTGCTCCCTGACACCTGCAGCCTTTGGGGCCCATTCTTTCGTTAAAGATGGTGCAAGCCCCCATCTCCCGTAGAACTGGGAGACCCCCACCCACTGTGCAGAGGGTCTGGGAGCCTGTGGCCTGTGATTTTGGTGGATTGTGGTGCTGTTGCTCCTGCCCATCACACTGGCCTCCAAGAACTCCCATGGATCCTGTCCACGCTTTATGGCCACACTTGCTGACCAAGCTTGCTGCCTGATCCTCTGGGACCCTGGGGAGTCCTTCGTTTTCCCAAAGTACCCCTCACAGGAAGCCACTGTATATGTGAGCCTCTGCTGAAGGTTTGGTGCTGGTGGTAGGGTTCCCAGAAGACACGGAGCTGGCTCACCGTTCACTTCTTGCCGGCCAATTCTCAGACGTGTGTCCACACGGCCACTCTCTGTAAGACACTGGTAGAACTCTGGTGGCATTGGTGTGGTCTCTCCCGGATGCTCTGGTAGAGGAACCAATCAGAAGTTTCCAGATTACCCGAGGTGAGGGCACCAAGGCCCTTGATTCTGGTGAGCCACCGCCTTCTCCCTGTCCCCCTCAGCCAAGGCTTTGCATCTTTCAGCAGCATTTCTTCAGCAAGTTAGCACCGAGTCTCAGTCCTTCTCTTCTTCCTGCAGAGAAAAGGATGAAAACAAGTCCCACGGCAAAGGTGGAAAGTCCTTGCGCTGGCTCGGATGGGGAAATCCAGTATGGGGGAGGATGGGTGGCTGCCTTCCATTTTGCTGGCATGAGGATGGACTGAGGACCTCCTTGTAGCCTCCCATGGGCTGCCGGGGTGCCGTCCTGGGCTTGATTGTGAGAAACCTGTGGGCAGGTGTAGCTCCATCTGTGAACCTGCTGCGCTGGCCACGTGCCTGCAGGGAAGGCTACACTCAGTGTGTCCATTCCTGCGATCGCATTGACCCTCGGTCTGCACCAGGCAACGGGCACCCGTGAGGGACCCCACAGACAAGTGCTGGCCCTAGGAAACCACCACACAAGAGACCTCTATTGGATGGGTTGCCTTGTCGCCAAGAGGCTCTGGACACAGTTGACTGTGGGGGTTTGTCCAACCTTCGATCCAGGCCTAATTCCATGCAGCAGGGGCCGATATTATGTTCCTTCCATTTTCAGGCGTGGAAACTAGAGGAAGGTCACGTGTGGCTGACCTTGGGTCCAAATCCAGCAACTTGACTTCAGAACTCACACCAGCAACTGTACACTGAGCATGCTGCCTGAATTCATTGGCGGGCATTTCTGATTTCACACACAGCACCCTCCCCGGCTTATGGGAAGACCTGAATTCTGTGAGAGCTTTTCTCTCATCCATTAGGTGTGGTGTATTCTGGAGCTGGGGTCCCATTTCCTCACGCAGGTGTGTGCGGGCTGGGCCTGGAGAGCCCCGGACCTCTCTGACTCTGCATCCAGGCTGGAAACGGTGCGGAGGAGGCAGGGCTCAGGCTGTCTGACGTGGTAACAGGTACAGATTCGGGTGATGCTGCCAGAGAGAGCCAGCATGGTCCCCACCTCCTCTTCTCCACATTCCACCACCCTGAACGACACCTGTGGATTTCTTTGTGGACTGACAGATGAACACCGCTTGCAGACTGCCCGTGGAGCCAAGGACTACCCTGCAGTGGAGGAGTCATTCTTTCTCTTGAAGATGTCCCCATTTTGTCACAAGCAAGGAGAGCAGGCTTTGGCCAGTGAAAAGAACCCACTCTGTAGGCCAGGCACATGGGCTCTGAAATGATTATCATCCTAGTACCACAGGAAAAAGTACAAATTTAAGTATCTCTGTTGCTTTCCTGTTTACCATTTATTTGCTCCTCCCTACAAATCGGCTGCTACTCGATTTTGTGTGTGGCATAGTGATGGACAAGAAAAGTGGTTTATCTCCTCCTCCCCAAAAATGCCGGCTCCTGGGCTGTGTGGGCTCAGAACTTTCACTTCAAGGTGACAGAAGGAAAGATGCATAAAACCACCACAAACACCCCCGGTATCAGTGTATGCCCAGCTGCTGACTCGGGTACATCACTGCACGGAATTGCTCATCACATTTCAGCTGTCAGGGGCTTGGTCATATCTCCTGAAAGATGGAAAATTCTACCTGTTGAAGACACTTTTTCTAACATGTTGATTCTATGTAAAGATGCATGTACAATATCTTAGTGGACCCTCCCCTAATTAAATCTAGCAGGCTCTCTCAACTTTCTCCTTTCAAAATTGTGGCTACATTCTGACACAAAACAGACGTGGGGCAAAAAATGGTGTATTCAGTCCCTCGTACAGAACTCCATTGAGGCCAGAGAAAGTTGAGAGCCGATCCTGAGGAAGAGAGTTTGGTCTGTTGAGCGTTTGTGCCCGGGAGAGGAGGGGTGAGGTTAATGGCCAGGAGTTAAATTTCTCCTTTTGTCCCTGTGGCCAGTGGAGCTGGGGGCTGCTGTGCATGCCCACAGCATCGCCGGAGGGAGGCTCCTGACTGACCCTCAGGTCGGGTGCCTTGTCAAGTACTGCGTTAACCACTGAGAGGAGACCATTCAGGACCGTGGGTGACCCTCGGCCACAGGAGATGAGACAGTGTTCCCTGAAGAAAGAAAGACGAACAGATGAGGGAGAGGAGCGCTCATCCCTGTGGGAGAGGCGATGGATGGCTTTGCCATTCTGGAACCAAAGAGAAGTTTGGGAGAATAAAGACAGTTTTAACAAAAGGGGAAAGATCTAGCTCAGAACCTGTTGATGGTTTCAATTTGCCAGTTTCTCAGCTTCTTAATTGTTTAAGGACAACATATCAAAATAGTACATGCAGCTCAGAGCTTTCAAGATATCAAAGTCACATTCTTAAAGAGTAGGATACTGTCTTTAAAAAGGCACTTCTAACAGCCCAGCCAGCCCAGGAGCGTTCTGCGTTTTCCACACAAAGACACAGCCTTTGAGGCTGAAAACCTTCTGAGCTGCTCCTTTACTTTATTATTTTTTTCATCAAGCCTTAAATGTGATCATTAGTAACACACTGATGTGTTCCTAAATTTGTTCTACTTCACAAGATTCCTTCCCAACTACTTTAGAACAAAACTTGTCCAACACTTGCTCTTTACTTGATTTCACAAAATGTCATTTTTGTCCACAGGAGCCTGCAAAACAGTGAAAAGAGAGAGGGAAGCTGGCTCAATTTACATAAATGTCTTTCCACTTAACCAACAGCCACCTCACAGAGCAGGGCTGGTGGAGAGCTGGGCCCAAGGCACAGGCCGAGCCAACAGAAGTACGGGCACAGGGCCGTCTGGGGAGGGGGGCGTGGCTTGGTGGCGCCGCGGGGCCCCCGGGAACCTCGGCCCACTCTGGGCCTGGATCTCCGCTGGAGAAGACCATGGGGACGTCGGGAACCACCAGCAAAAGCCGCTGCAGGCGGTCGGGTCAGGCCTCTGTCTCCTCTGACATAGAGTAGCTGCAACCGAGGAAGGAAAAGTCCCACATACCAGCTTCCGTTAAAGCTGGTCCTGAGAGATCATTGTCCCCAGCCGGTATGGGAGGGCAGAGGGAGGCCCAGGGCGATCTGCATGTCCAGTAACTTCGGACAGTGACACTGTACCGGTGACCTTGGAAGCCCTGACCTCTAGCATGTCAATCCTTAGTGGCGCCTTGAGGACAGGAGGCAGCAGCTCTAGGACCACCTCCTGCAGAGACCCAGGGACCAAAGGTGGCCGAGCAGGGGCCCTCCTGTGTTGCGTGCTGTGCAGTCGGAGGGCCCGAGGGCAGAGCCTGGGGAGGTCGGTGCTCCACCGGCAGGCGCGAAGGCTCATGGTCAGACAAATGCCCCAGAGGAAGAAGCCTCCGCAGGCTGGGCTACATCATGGGTCGGGCCTGGGGGGCGGTGGGGGCGGTGGCTCCCCTTCAGCTCAGCCCCCTTTCCTCTTGGGTTTGAAGTCAGCAAGCAGACTCATTAATGACATTTGGGCAGTGTGCGTTTTGAGGGAGACAAAACGAAATCTTTGGTGTAATGATATGATGACAAAGGTCCCAAAGCAAATTGCGCGGGCCCCTCATTATGTGGGCCCGTAAGTGCTAGCTGTCACTCTCCACGGGGCCTGCCTTCTGAAAACTAACCTTTCTGTCACCTCCGCTTGTCTCCCTCACTTGTCCTATTATGCAGAACCGAGCTGAGTCATTGTTTCAAGCAGGGGGTGACATGGTAATAGCTTAATAATAGTATAATCTCACAAATAATAATATGCTGTCAGGCTGTCTGAAGCACAATGTTTACAGGGGACGTGGTAATGTATGATGACAGTAATTTGAATAAAAATGAATTTACTGCTCTTGTCTCATTTGCAGTAAATTTTCACATCTTTCATGCACAACTGGGGCTCTCTGACCTCCTCGTCATTGTGTTGGTGGCGGTGGCTGGCTTTAAAGTGAGCGGCAGGCGAAGGAAACAGAAGCCTGCAGCTAATAACCGATTTCCAGGAAGGAGTTCACATTGTGGCTTCTGGAAACATCTTTCTTCACTTGTTTACCGAGATGAAGGGGCGTCGGCCAGGCGGTTTCGTGGATTTGAGCTGGAGGGGCCCACGACTGGGGGGCAGATGTGGGTTGACAAGATTCCAGATGGACCATCTACAGAAAGAATTCTTGGAGGGAGGTGCTGGGAATATGGGGGGATCCTTGGCCGACTTCAGGAACAGGTCCCATCAATCAGGTCATTCAAAGCCCCTTGTTCCTCCCGGGGATCCCAACCTCTCTGACGGCCACAACTTCACGCACACCCCCCTCAGGATGCTCCCCTGGACCCACAAAATGTAGGGAGGGCGGAGCACACAGTTCAGTCTGAAAAGTCAGGCATCAGCCTGGTCATCTTGCACGTGAGCTCCTGGACACGTGGACAAAGACTTGCCACGCGAGGTCCCCGGGCGGCTCAGGACTGCTGCATTCTTAGTGGAAAAAGATTAATATGTGAATAATTGGTCTCAGATGAAGCTGTGAGTAAATCATGTTGAGTGTAGAGAGAAGAAAGTTATGACATTGGCTGACATGCTTGTACTGGATAGAATTTGATGGAATGAGGACAACAAATTGGAATTTGCTGGGACTTGAAAAGTGACAAGGAAGCATTTCCAAAAACATCCCAAGCTTTCTGCACACACAGTGGAAGGGCTGGCAAAGAAGAAGAAGGGGAGGCAGGCCGGGGGTAAATGTAGGCGGGCTGTGGCGCACGTTGGGGTGGCGAGCACAGTGCTCTCCCCGAAATGGGGACACGCAGGGGCTGCACCACGCATAAGGGGCTCCTCGAGCAGGCGGACGTGCTTCTGTGACAGTGGGAATTTATCTACACACTCAGAAAGGACCTCAAAGGTTTGTGCTTTTCAAGCGAGCAGGGTCTGGAGTGAGAAGTTAGTTTGTGAGTTCGGGGGTCCCATTTTGACCTGAGCACCACGCCATGAAGAACTCTAGAATGTGCTAGCAGAGAACAGTGAAGGTCATTTTAGAAATGGGTGAGAAGTCACCGACGTCTTGCACGTAAAATTGGATGAGTGGAGAGACAATTTATGAACAAAGTTATCTTAAAGGAAATTTGGAAGCTTCTCCAAACTTGCCTTGATGAGGAGCTTGGCCCTTCCTACCCCTCCCTCACATACTCCCCTCCCCGGGGATTACTGCAAGGTGAGGGAACCCAACCAGTAGAGATTTCCCCCAGAGCGGTCTCCTCAAACAGTCTCACCGTCACCCCTACACCCTCACCCCCAGGCCATGCTATGTCTTCGAGTACAAATGATGTGATTGACAATTGGGTATCTAGAAATGCAATTGCTAGTATAAATAGTGCAATCCATGCTGGTGTTATATCCTATAAAATAATGGTCGCTAAATGTATGTGGACAGGGAATGTGCAACAGACCGTCCCAGGAAGGGTTGCTGCACATAGAATATTAAAATCACTCAGTCACAAACACATGTAATAATTAGTGGTTTCCAGTTCTTTATTTTCTGTTATCTGTTTCTACTAGGAAGTTTCACAGATGCCACTGATGTTTTATTCACTATGGTAAGTCGGCTGACCATAATTTTAGTACTCGCTTATAAAAATGAGAGAAACAAGGTCAAAATATTTGATTAAGAGTGACTTCCATCCCCTTTCGTAGTATGCAAAGCTTAGGTTCTCCTGTAGAGTTCCCAGACCCAGTTCCAACGTGGGGAGTGATTTCTCCCAACATAATACCTAGAATTTTCAAACACCAGCAGGGCATACAAGAATTCAACTCAGTTCTACTCAATCCTGAACACTGTCTACCTGGAGAGAGCATCTGAGGCCATAGGCCCAGGGCTCAGACCTGCAAGACTACCTACCAGCCCAGACCCCACTTTCGAGGCCAGTCGAAAGTTGCTTCTGAGCAACCACAGCTTGGAGTGTTCCAACGACCCTCCTTCAGTTCAATTCAGCTGCCAGAGCAGCTCATAGAACACGAGGAGACGCTTAGGTTTACAGTTCATTAAAATATATAATAAAGGCAGACGAAGAGATACATAGAATGAGGTGCCAAACAGAGGAGCGTTGGTCCTTGTGGGGCTTGGGGCCCAGCTCTGCAGCTTGTGGAGGTGTCCTGCTTTCTCAAGCAAGGAAGCCCTCTGAAAAGAAAGGCCAAAAAGCCGCCGTTTGGGTTTTTATGGAGACTTTGTGGCAGACTCATCGTCATTGGCCCTTGGATGATTCAACCTCCAGCCCCTCTCCCCTCCCTGGAAGTCAGACGGAGGCGACTGAAAGTTCCAAGCACGTGGTTGGTCCCCCGGGCTCCAACAGGCACCACCTTTGGAAACAAGACGCCCATTTCATCTTCACGGTTCCAAAGTGTTTTCAGGAACTGTGTATGACGACCAAATGGATCAGAGAAATACATTTTGGTCAACTGAATGACCAAATGTAGATTTCCTATAAATCATGATATCGCAGCTTACCCTCACATAATTTTGTTAACTCTGTGTTCAAAATACCCTTGCAGTCTGCCTTCTGAAATGACTCCTTTAAAGACCAAGTGTGCTAGGAACCGGCCCAGCCCAGGGGCCCCCGTCCTCTCGCAGTCTGGCCGGCGGGACTCCAGACCTCTCAGAAATCCATTCCTCCCCAGCCCAGCCTTTCCTTTTCTTGTCCCCAGGGACCTGCTTCCTGAGGTCCTCTCCCTGGGACCCTTTGCTGCCTCTCCCTGCATTTGCCCTGAGTTCCTCCTTTTGCGGCTGCCTCCCTGCCTCAGTTTCCCCCTCTTCCCCACGTATATCCTTAGCCCTAGCCCAAGCTTGCAGTCCTCACCTCATCATGAGTAAAATGACCTCTCTATTCCATCCTCTCTGAAGCTGCTTCAATTTGACTTTTTGCTTTTTGTACCTCCTGGCATTTAAACAATTTAATGGTTCAATTTCTTTGAAAAAAAAAATTATCTTGTTTGCCCGGTGTAAAGATAAAGCATATACATTGTAGTAGGTTTGGGGGAAGTACAAAAAATAGAAGAAGAGAAAAAAAAATCACTAATATTTTCACTCTCTTTGAAATTTTACCTTGTTGTTTTTTTCCTAGTCTTTAAAGGTTAGTTTTTTAAAAAAAAAGTACAAACTTTTATATACAGTATGAGCTTAATCATTTTCTATCTGTGGTTGTATTTCTTTTCTTTTTTTTTTTAACAAATGTTAAAATTTTCCCACATCATTAACTCCTTATAAGCATTGTTTTTAGTAGCTTTGTATCATTCCACTGGGTAGATATTCCAAATTTATGAATCCATTCCCCTACGGATGAATGGTTAGGCTGATTCCAAACTTTTGCTTTTATAAATAACTCTGCAATGAATGCTATTGGACATAAACCTTTTTCTGAATTTCAGATAATTTCCATAAGACAGATTCCCAGAAATGGAAGTGTAAGGTCAAAGAAAAAAATAGTCTAAGTCTACAAGATATGCTCTTGAAAAAAAAAAAAAATCTGTCTTATCTATCTATCATCTGTCTATCTCTGGCTTGTAAGAAAGAATATGACTTAACACCCTTTTGTGTCTGGAATGTTTATTCTCCTGGCTCCTCTGTGTCCTGGTAGTTAGGCGTGTCTTTTTCATTGCCACCTCTTTTTGAGTGTTTAGATAGTAGTTTATTTCCATCATTTAGATGCCAAAGAACTTCATTTTGCTACTCTTTTTTTTTTTTTTTTATCTTTTCATGTGAAAACATTTTCAAACACAGAGTTTGCAAGGCCGGCACGAAGGATTCCCTCAGATCCTTCTCATGACTTCCACGTTTCTCCTTGAACGGAGTCCTTTAGGGCCAAACAGCCCAGTCCAGGCCATGCTGGTTCTTGCAGTTATGCCTGTGTAACCTCCTTCCATCTTGAACATGTCCTCGATCTTTGACTTTCATGACCTTGACAGTTTAGGAAATTATGGGCCAGTCATTTTGCAGCATATCCTTCAACATATGTCAGCTCAGTATTTTCTCATGATTGCATCCCTGTTTTTTGTTTTGTTTTTTGCCAGAATGTCCCAGAAGCAGTACTAAGTTCTGACCACTGTGGGGCGCCACGTCAATGTGTGTCATTTCTAACCACTTTGGTTACTTGGTTGAGATGGCATGTGCTAGGCCTCTCCTCTGTAAAGTTAGTTCTCCACCTTTCTCATGGATAAACATTTAGAGATTTTTTGAGACTATGTGAGACACCGTTCCTTATTCTATTTTTACTTACGTAGCATCCATTCATGTTTCCCACCTATGTGAATTATTACTATGATGTTTTCCAAATGATTTCCTGCCTCCATCACTCCTTCTACATTTAGTAGTTGACACTGAAATGTAAGGGACTGTTTTCTTTTTTCCCTACTTGTTTGTTTGATGGTTTCAGTGTGGGTTCATTGATTCCTCTTTCATTCCATGAGTTATAATCCGTTGCTGTTATTATTTACTTATTTTGCTGCTCAAATCGTCTGAGATTTGGCCCTTGGGAGTCCTCGGAGTGGCTCTTTTGACTTTTAGGCACGCCCTCCTCGTTCTGTAAGCTCTTATTTCTTTTTTTGGTACTAAAAATGCTGTAGGATAACCTTGTTCTTTCCCAAGCCAGCCCTGGAACCAGCCAGTTTTTCAAGAAGCCCAGGTTCCTCTTAGGAGAGAATGGTATTTAGAAACCAAGATCTGGCACTAGGTGTGCTTGTTGTTGCTGGGCTGATGGGGCTTCGAGCCCCAAGGGGAGCAGAGCTAGGGGACATGTGCACGGACACACAGACACACACACTGACATCTGTATTTATTTTCATACATATCTATGAAAACCACATGTTTGCATCGATACCTCAAATTCTAATTCAGCCTCAGGGGTCACTCCAGGTTTCCCCTTTTTATCATTGTTTTTCCCTTTTTAGGTAGTGAAAACCTGGCTCCCATTCTCTTTAGTAAATTTTCTTATTTGCTCAATCCTCTCTACGGCAGCTAATTTCTTCACCTTGACAGAGAGCTGTCCCATTTGGACACTGCTAAATTGGTCCTCGGCCAGTCCCGGCGGCCACTCCTCCCGCTCACCTGCCCTGGAATGCTCTTCTCCCACCTCCCAGCCCTCCTACCTGCTGCCCCAGTACTCGGTAAACTGCACTCCAGCTACCAGTACCCTCCCAGCAGGAGCACTAAGCTCCTTCCCAGACCACAGTCTCCACATCCCTCCCAACTTCTCCCCATCACCAGAGCAGGGAAAGAGTTAATTGAATCACGAGTGGCTACTGGGGCTCGGTCCTGCATGACACACGTGTTTATATGGCCTTGCCTGCCATAAGAACTGACTTTTGCCAGGGGTCTTTTGAGTTGGGGTTCTTCTGGGCAGCCTTCAAATCAGAAGATATAGAAGACAAAGCAAAATATTGGGTGGCCCAGAGAGCCTAAGGTGCCACCTCTTATGGACTGAATTGTGTTTCCCCCAAAATCTGGGCACTAACGCCCAGCACCTCAGAATGTGATTGTATTTAGAGACACCTTTAAAAAGGCAATGAGGTCATTAGGGTGGGTTCTAACTGAATGGGACTGATACCCTTAAAAGGAGGACACAGGAACGTACAGAGGGAAGACCTGGTAAAGACCGGGGCAGAAGGCACCCTCTGCAGCCAAGGAAAGAAACCAACCCTGCCCTACACCTTGATCTCAGACTTCTGGCCTCCAGAACCGTGAGGAAATAAATTTCTGTTATTTAAGCCATCCAGTCTCTGGTGCTTTGTTAAGGCAGCTCTTGAGCAAACCAACATATCATCTGACTCCTTTGTGACCTTGGGAGACTCACTCAACGTCTCTGAGGCTCAGAGAGGTTATGTGTGCAAGAAGTTTGGATCCTTCTGGCTCTCCTCTCTTATGCCTCTGAGAATAAGCACTTTCATAATAGGAATCCCAGGAAAATAAGCTGGTCACTGTCATTACAGTAAAGGAACAAAGCGATCACAGTGTCTTGACCAGCTACCCGCTATCTCGTTCACTAAGTTGAGCTGCTCAGTGACTGGGAGTCATAGTGGAAAAGTGTAGTGACCACTACATAATACTGAGTTTTAAGTTCTAGTTCTAAAACGCTGATATTTTCACAATCAGTTATCTCTCCATTCTTTTGATTATTTCCAGCTAGTTGGTCGCTCAAGTGTATATTATACATGTTTTTATCAACCAGTTTTCACAGTGTAGACATGATAGCACAGAAATGTCATACGGGGTGCTGTTTCGGCAGCTCGGGGTGATTGGGTATTTTGGGTGCTAGTTAGTGCTTATTCTAATCCCCTTGTTCTCTAAAGGAAATAGATACTAAACAGGAACCATCTGGTAAAGCATTCTGTACCTCTTAATTACAATGTTTTGAGTGGCACCTAAATAAATTTCATTTACAAGCACATGACTGCTTGTCAAAATGCTGTTGATAATTTTATTATTGTAATATACTTTCTTCCTTAATTATTTAGTTCCAGTAAAGTCAGGAATATTAATTTTTATGGAAATTACCTGTGTAAACAAACCTAAGCCACAAACCTGTTTTTATTTATGGATATATATTTAGAAATGCATTTTAATATGTCTACTCAAAACCCATCACAATGGAATCCTATGGGCCATTCAAAACTTCTCATCTTGACTTTTTAAATAAAATGGAATGCACTTGAGCACTTCTTAATGATTCGGGGGTTTGCCAGATGCTCTGCAGAGTTAGAACCTTGCTACTCTGCTCAGTCATTACCAGGGACCTCAGGAATCGGCTTGCCCATTCAGTCTGGGCCCCCCAAACACGTTGCCTCTGTGGCTTTGAGGTTTTCCTGAACATCCTTGAGGGATCGGATAACTGGGTCAGTGTAGACTCGTCCAACATTTAGCATCCGTATGATTTTATCGTAGCAGGAAAGGAACATCGAACGTGGGCTTGTGATGGATGGTAAGTTTCCGTCAAGCGGTTTTGTGGTCTTGGTCTCTGTATCAGCTCTTCACCTCTGCCCACGCCTGTTTATTCACTTCCTTTGATCATACACAAATGTGAGCACTGAGGTTGGAGTCTGGCCTCTGGGGAGTATTTACAGATGCCACAATAATACTACTGCTGCTCTCCTGGTGGGGTGACGTGGACCGCCCCGAGCGGCAGCTGCCTCTCCAGCACCTGCCGCGTCTGAGTCCCAGAGAAGGTAAGGGGAGTCCTGGTTCCGTCGCTCTCCGGAGAGGTTTCCTACCCCCTTGGTGGTAGCTTTTTGCTACAGAAGCCTAATGGAGTGGGGCTCATATGTATGCAAAGTAGAGCATGTCTTCAGGGCCCCACCAGCAGCCAGAGCTGGGAACACGTGCATGCACACGCACACACACACAGACAAGGTCCACATGCTCATTCAGTTCTCGCCCCCGGCAGACACACACTACAAAGTGTTAGCACTTGAAGTTGCCCCCCTTCTCTGCCCTTCACCCCTCTGTGATTCCGGGTCCCTCCTGCACCTCAAGGCTGGTGGAGGAAAAAAGGAAATGGTGGGGGTGAGGGGTGAGCCAAGAGACAATGGGATGGCAGAAGGGAGAAAAGTGAACTCTGATGTCCATGCTGCAGGTCAGCCTGTGTCCGTCACCTGGCGGCGTGTGACCCGTGCCAGGCTCCTGGGGCCTCTGGAACAAAGCTGGCCAACACCCCTTCGACTGTTGCCTGCTTCCAATATGGGCAGCTTCAAGGATGGTGCCCCCAGTTTACTTACTTGGGGCTGTTAGAGGAGCACGGAGAGAGCTGGTAGGAGGCGTGGGGCAGCTGGAGATTGCCCTGGATGGTGCCTGGATGCTGGCGGCTCTGGAAGCCTCGGGACCCTGACGACCCGCCTGAGTGGCTCCTCGTTGTCCATGGTGCCGGCAGGCGGGGTGCACGGGGACTCTGGCCTGGGGGGCTGAAGCCCATCGGAGCTGCAGTCTCTATGCCTGAGACTCAGCCAGGGGCATAGAGAGGAGAGGCAAGCTCCTACTTTAAAAATAAATCCACGCTGTGTTTTGTACCTTTTGACACTTATTAACTTAGGTCATTAAAAAGGAGGCGAATTAAAAATGAAGGAATCCAAAAGAGTCCTTTGAGTAGTGTGAAGCTGGCTCTTCTGGTGCTCTCCGGCCCTGGGGATGGGGCACCCCTTCGCCCCGACCCCCTGCCCTCCTGCCGGAGCCTGGCTCTGCCAAGGCCATGGGCTGCCTCATTAGGTACCTCATAAAGGAAAGAAAGCATCGTCCTCGAAATTAGCCAAAGCCGGGAGCTTAACATTCCCTGGAAATTTTGGTTTCCTTGTTGTCCTTGGAGACTTTCGGCAGCTGCAGTTAAAGTGAGTGAAGTTCGATAAACACTTAGGACTTCACTAAGACATTTCTGAGCAGATCCCAGTCCCACTAAGTGATGCTTTAGAGTCACGGATGAAGGTGGCTCTGTCCTTGGAGTCTGGCCCTGTCCCCCTACAGGCCAAAGGGGCCGACTTGCCTTTGAGGAAAACAAAACTGCAACTTCCATCAGCGCTGTGTTTTGAGCAAGTCCTCTCCTCCAGGGAAAGGGCAGCGCTGCTCAGGGACCGTCGTGGGCACTGTGTGTTCTGGTGCGGCCTCGGCCGATGACTATTTTCTGGAGACAGGGAGAGATGGCGTTTCAGGGGACTCTCGGAAATCCTGCGATCCTTCACATCGGTCCCGTTCACAACTGCGTTGCTGGGGGCTCCGGTGGTCATTCTTCACCACATGTCCCCAGGTTCTGGAGGGGTAACCCTGCCCCTCCCTCGGCCGGTGCCCAGCCCAGAGCGACAGGGGCTTTTCCCGTGGCCTCTCTTTAGCATTCCTGGCATCTTTTTTTTAGTAACCATTGTCTGAGTTTGGGAAGGTTCCAGCTCTGGCGGGTCTCTCCCCACTCCCCAGTTTGGAGGTGTGTCTGATAGCAATTTGGAGGCTCTGGGGAAGCTACCTATTGGCCCAGAAAGGAGAGCTGTGCTTGGCACTTTTCAGTCTGTACCCAGGATCTAGCAGGGGAGGCAGGCTGTGGGCAATTACTGATAGTGACTCTCTGGGAAATCCAATATTCAGATGCCGTTATGAAACCCGTCCGAAGCATGTGTCATTACATTAAAACTAAAGCAGTGGCAAGGAGCGAGATGGCGGGTGGGCGGGGGGGCAAGGAAGGACCCGGACCTGGCGCAGGAAGGAGCTGCCCCACAGCCAGAGGCCGGTGGCGCTCGCACCCGGGTCCGTGGCTCCGGGCTCAGGACAGGGCAGCCCCGCCGCCCCCTGCCTGCCGCCCACACCCCGACCCAGGGACCCAGGGGGAGTTTCAGGCGAAGGAGTTACTGTTGGCTACAAACAAAGCAACTGTTGCTGGTGACTTTCACTTTGAGCTGGAAGCTGGCTGCCGCCACAATATCCTGCAGGAAGCAACCACTTCCAACAAATCATTTTTGGGTTCGGGAGGGAATAGAATTAACACATCAGGTCAGGCTCCGTCCTGCTGGGGCGTGTTTATGACATTATCACCTCCCAGACAGTGCGGGGCGGTCCAGGAGCCCGGCGCCGGTGACTTCTTTGCCAAACCAGCCCGTAGGAAGCAGTGGCACTTTATACCTGTTTGTGAATATTCGTGCCGCCGGAAAATAAAAACAATATTATGGTTGTTGAAACCTTCAGGGACAGGAGCAGCCGCCGGGGGCGGGGGAGGGGGGAGCCGTGATTTAAAGAAGACTCCCTGCGTCCCTTCCTCCACACAAGCGCCCGTCCGCCCCGCACCCTCTGCAGATGGAGAGGCCACGTTTTGTTTTCTCTTCGTGTGTGTTTTCTCTAAAGCCATAAATGCGCCACAGTGAAATCGTACTTGCAGAGCCCCCATTATGCCTCGGGACCCTGGAGCTGCTAAGATAACACCACCTCTTACAGGTGGCAGAGAGTGTGCGGCAAACCCCTGCAGTCTCAAGTCACAGCAATCATCTTCAGCTCCCAAATTGTCCTGGAAGGAGAATGGCATCGGATTTGTCTTAGGCTGTTTGGCCAAACTGGGGCACAGATGGGATAATGACTTTTACAAACAGCATTTTGATGAGAGGAGGGGAGAAGGAATCATATGTAAAATGCACAAAGGCTGCATAAACACACTGATGCCTGCAGCTGGAACAAACTAAAAAGATGTTTAATAATTTAGAACCAAGCAGGCAGGGCGTGTGCAGCTGCTGTGTGCAAGGGACCATGAAAGTCTTCCATTTGACAGCTGGCCCCATCTTTCCCCAGTTGCTACGTGGAGAAGAGAATGCAGATCTGGGATTAGCCAATCCCTGTTACCCTGGCCCATCTGCCACCAAGACCCCCAGCTCTGCGTCCCCTCGCAGAGAGGCCGCACATAAAGAAGGCCAGCCTTCCCAAGCATATGCATGCCTTGCTATTAGCCGTCAGGGCCGCCCAGCTCCCAGGCTCTGTTGACACACCGCCAGTACAGGGCTGCTGTCGTTTTTTGCTGGAGGGCACGTTTTGCATTTCACACATTTGCAGAAATACAAAATGCTGTTGGATGCAAACAATTCAGGGCCTAATTGGCTGAATTACTTCAATGTTACCTTGTGTCCCCCACCTGATTAACATAGCTCAGCGGGGAGGGCTGGAGGGGGAGGAGGCGGAGAGAGGGATTTGGAGGGCAGGTGAAGCTGTGTTTGCCCAGGAAAGCGAGATCCTTAGCGAAGTCCCAGCTGAGCATGGCCTGTGCCAAGCAGATAGCTGAGCGCGTGAGGGGCCATGCAGGCTGCATTCTTCCACAGGAAGCCGGGACCACGGGGCTCTGTTGAGGGACACAAATATTTCGGGGCACAGAAGAGGTAGGCTGTCATGGAGGAGTGAGGGGCAGTGTCCCTTTTGTGAGTTGTCCAGGGTTGGGCCACCTTGCGGTCCCCCAGGTGGGCACGGCACGAGGCAGCCAGCCGCGCCTGCCAGAGCCGGTGCCATGAGCATGTCGCAGGCACAAAGACAAGCCCCACAAAGCCGCCCGCCCGGGCCTGCGGCCCACTTCCTCTCCCCGCCCCTGCACTGTGCAATACGCTTGCTTCGGGTTTTTAAGAAAGTTTTTTGTTTTTTTCAAATTTGTTTGGCTCATTTAAAAATTGAAAACCTTGCTAATGCCAATCCCACATTAATATCCGAGTGACAAAAACCACGGAGGAGCTAATGATCATTATTAGAGAATATTCTGCAATTTTATCCTATTATTAATGACGCAGAATTAGCATTTTTTTTTTTTTTTTTTTGTATTTAAAAGGACTCGGGGAGCTTGGGAAGGTTGTAAAAATGATGAAACCAAAATAGATTTTTTTCTTCCCAAAGACAAATATTCTACAGTGAAAAATAGCGTTTGCATTCTTTTCAATAAATTATCTACTGTGGTGGAATTTCCCATCCAAACGCTTGTGGAGAAATAACGACGTTGATCGAACAGCCCACGGAGTGCTCCTTTTCAGGAGAAAAGCTCTTGCAGAGCCAAGTGAACCCATTTCCAATTTATTATCAGGCCCTCTTTTCTCCTAATGTGAGCCTTTCAGAGCAAATGTTACCTGCATTCTAATCGGCTGCCGCCCTGGGACGTGGCCCACTGAGATTTTCCTGGCAAGGATCTTGCCCTTGTAGCTCTCCATGGCCCGTGGGCCATGGGCCGTGGTCCTTCTCCCCTGCACACACCACAGGGCACCCGCCCCAGGAATGCCTTGGAGCAGCTGGTGGGAGTCTTGTGTGCCGCCAGCCAGAAGTCTAGACAAACCCCATGAATTTGTCACCTGCACCTGCAGAAAACCAGTAAGGACTCACGCTCTGAATGCCTTTCCCGGTTTTTATGGGAGAATTCTTTCTTCACAGCTTAGGGTTTCATGTCTCCTGGAGGCGAATGGCCCAACGCAGAACAGAGCTGCTGCCTCCCAGAAAAGCCTGCGTCACTGGGAAGGGACAGCAGCCTTGTGAGGACAAGGCTGCTTCCAAGCTGCAGGCACGCCTTGAGTCCGTTTCCGAGTGTGGGTATGTGGGAGAGGACCAGGCCAGGTACCTCTCTGAACCTCCACGGAGCAGAGTTTGCTGAGCCATGACGTGCTGTGCACTTGGAATGTGGAGATGAGAGATGGGGGGCGCCTGGTGGGTGTCGGAGAGACACGTCCTGTCCCATAGCTGGTGCCGAACGTGCCTGGAATGGCAAAGAACCCCCACCGATGGGGCCAATTGCTGTTGGAAACTCCACAAGTACCACGAGCTTACCACAGACAAGAGTCTCAGAGCTGGGTTATCAGACCTGTTAGAATGAGCAACGAGGAATGATCTAGAAGGTTGGCACGAGGCTGCCTCCTTTCCCAGTCACAGGGCATTTCTTTGGGTTGGTTCTGAATCCGGTTTTGGCCCCAGGCTGATGCCTGTCCACCTTACCTCTTGGCCGCATCCCCCTGGAACTAAGTCTCACTGTCTTTGTGTAAAACTCATGTTTTTGGTGCAATCTGAGGACAGCGTGACAGAGACTGCCAGGCAGGCTCTGGGGCCTCGGGCACCTCCTTTCTGGGGAGAGTGTGATGGGCTTCACATTTCTAGTCAGATCCGGGTTGCTCTTGTTCATTCTTTTGCTTAATCTCAGGACGCATCCACGCTCAGCAGCATCCAGAAGCATTTTCAACTTCTGGGGGGAGATTCTGCTTTCAGGATGGAAATCTTCTGTTGTAGCTGTGAAGATCCTCTGGGCTGACCCTAAAGTTGTGTGGTGAGGGCCCTCGGGTGCTGGACGGTTAAGAGCAGAGGCTGGGTCTCTGGGATCCCTTGATGATTCAGAGAAGCCTCTTTTCCCGAGTGCATCCACGTGCTGACTGCCAATTCGGGCCGCAAGTTTATGCCTGCATCGTCCACTGCCCCGCCCTGGATTTACAATCAAGTCCCGGAAGCAATGCTGAGGTTTCGGCAGAGACAAAATCAAGGGTGTCTGCAGTTAAGGGTGGGGTCTGTCCTGAACTCACTGTTTGCAGGCTTTTCTGCTGCTGCCTTTCTTCCCAAGATAAACACATGAAGGCGGTTGCATGTTCACGCAGGGAGCCTCTGTGAAGTGCAAGGTGCAGCCGGCCACCCATGGGCATCCTTTCTCCTTCCGGGGGCTCCTCCACACCCCCAAACCTGCAGAGCCCGACTCTGGGGAGAACCCAGCCTGACGCTGCCTTCGTTCTCTGAACACCTCATGAACTCGTGAGTTCCCAAGAGAAGTTCTCAGGAGCAGGAAGAGGAAAAGGGCACAGAGGACTGTGGCTGTTTTTCAGGAGGGTAGGGAATGAACACAGAGCATGGAGGCTCCACATTCAACCCAGTCTGATTGTTTCTCAGGCGGATGGTCATTCATTCTGTTATTCATTCATTTAAGAAATATTTATTTAGCATAGATAGATGGACAAATATGTTTAAATACATAGAATGGAAATTATTGCATGTGCAGTGGTTCGTTGAGGTTTTTCCATTAGCATATGTCAGGTTTAGGTGCAAACACGGATCATTTCTCCAAATCTGTCATTTTGGTGTGTGAATAAAGGTGTGTTTAAAATATGGAGTGCTCCAGCACTGGGAATCTTTGCAATACTTGTAGTTTTCTTTAAAATGAGTCCCAATATTTTATTTCTTTTTCAAAATTATTTATTTATTTGAGAGAGAGAGAGAGAGAGAGAGAGAGAGAGAGAGAGAGTGCACGTGCACAAGCAGGGAGCAGGGCAGAGGGAGAGGGAGAGAAGAAGATGCCCCGCTAAGCAGGGAGCCAGATGCCGGGCTCCATCTCAAGACCTTGAGATCATGACCTGAGCGGAAACCAAGAGTCAGATGCTTAACTTACTGAGCCACCTAGGCGCCCCAAATTCTCTCCTTCTAATGGTGACCTTTCCCTTGACCCTTCAAATTGCTTTAAACCTTAGGATCTGACTTCTAAATGTGTTTCTCTCCTGGGTGCCAGGAGGTTCTTGAGAAGGCTGAGTTGTGGCCTCACTGTCCCTTCCTGCAGCTCCCATGCAGGCTCGTCAGTGCCAGGTAGGAACATGGGATCCCCCACTAGGTGGATTGGGTCCATCCTGCCACCCCAGGAGTTGGCCATGGCTTCCCCAGGGCCCATTACTCTCACGGGGGAGGTGTCCAGGTGGTTGCTTTGGGATGGAGTGAGGGTGTCGATGCCAACATCATGGGTTCTGGTGTGAGTCAGGACGCCCCCTCACTTGCAGTGACCATGCTGTTCTGTCCCCTTCCTCACCTGGGCAAGGATCTTGGTGCACCACATCTTCCCAATGTCAGTGTCAGCGCTGCTTGATTCGGGGGGGGGGGAATTTACACACATTAGCTTGGAATGGGTTTCCCTAGACATGGCACTGCCCAAGGTGGGACAGTCAACCCCAGGGCCTGGCCTGTGGGGCGGGGGTCCCAACAGCACAGGGGCTATGATTCAGCTTCCCCAGCCCTCCATTCGGGGCCTGTCTCCCCCCACCCTCTGCCTCCCAGGCGTCTGGGTCAAACTTCTCTTCTCCTTGTGATTATCGTCACAGCGTCTAGATCGAGAGCCAGGCTGGCGCAGGAGTGGTCTCTACCCTCGGGGAGCTCTCTCTGAGAATGTCACTGGGATTGCCATCTGTCTCTCTAACAGGGCAGGGAGTGGGGGCTGGGAGGGGCTCCCCCGCAGCAGAAGTGATGCCCCCGGGGTGGCTGCTCACCTTTCCACACAGCTGCGGGGCCGAGATGTTGTCGGCCTGTGCCCGGCTGGGTCCCTCCTTGATCCCACCTGCCTCTCTCTGCAAGTGGAGTCCCCCGTGGTCAGAGGGAGCGGGGCACGTCCAAGCAGAAAGAGGGGCAGGGGCAGCAAGGTGCGGGTGCCCGGGCCTCCGACCTCCCAGGAAGACCAGCCCCAGTGTTCTGGGCCCTCCTGTGCCCCTGGGATCTGGGATCCCGTGGGCCCTCCAGAGCCTGTATGCTTGCTAGGGCAAACAGGTATTTTAGTCCAGGATGCACAGAGACAGAGGAGAAAAGAGACATTTTCTGAGGAAGTATGAAATGAGATGGGGAATTAATGAGGTGGAGACACAGGAAGGCAGTTCCAGATGGCTGGAGAGGTCTCTGTGCCTCGGAGGTGAGAGGCGGTGCGGCCGGCGGCGGGCACGGAGGCTTGGCGGGGCTTGGCTGTGGCAGGAGGAGCGGCCTCAGGTCCCTCAGGAGAAGGGGCTGGGGTTCAGGAAGCCGGGACACGGCTGGGTGGCTGTGTGGGGACTTGCTTACTGTGTTTCTGCCTAGAGGTAAAACCCTGAAGCCAGGCAGTGCAAACACCCCACAGACTCAGGCACGGCGAGGTGCCTGGCATCCTTGGAGCCGTGTTCCAGAAGTTTCAGGGAACGGTTGCAAGTCTAATAAAAGCCTGACATTGACTCTGCCTTCCTCCGTCCCGTATTCACAGCTGGGCATCGAGAATTACTGCCGCGTAGATTAGAGCCGATTTAGGGATGCACCCGATCTTGTGATGAAGGGAACCGTTTTGCTGTGGGGCCTGATGACTTTCTCCGTCTGGGTTCACGTGAGAGATATTAAAATGCAAACCGTCGTAACAGATTTTGTGAGTGCAGGTGACAGCTGGGTCCCTCTGAGGCCACCTGCAGCAGGTGGTGGGGGTGGGGGGGTACGGGGACGGGGGGACCTCTAGAGCCTCCTGCTCACACAGGGAGGACACACAGGCTTGGTTCCTGATGTTCCCTTGATGTTCCCGGGTTAGCCGGGGCTCGATCTACATCCACCCACGTCCCTTCTGCGGAAATGTTTCCAGAATTGGGAGGTGGGCAGATAATAAAATGCTTGAGTTAGACCTTCCCTGCAGATTGCTTATTTCACGATCTCCCCGTTCACAGATGAAGAGGAGTGTGGAAAACACCCATGAAACAGGCCAGCTTCTGTCAGACTCACGTCCTTCACTACTATTTTAATTGTTTATTAATGCTAATCACTTCCCCAACAATAGGAATCCCCCTGGTCTTTATAAAGCTACATAAAACGCCGAAAGAGAAGCCAGCGAGAGAGAAGCAGCTCATGTTTAGTTATCCAAGTGAGCTGAGTGCCGAATTTCTTTTTCTTCACTCTAGAAAATTTTTTAAAATAAGGAGTAAAAGAGAAGAGACACACCTTTACATTTTCACGAGTTTCTTCCTCCTGGGCAGTTGTGTTAATACACGAAATAACATGATTGCAAATCTGTGTGTACATATATTCTGTATGTAAATGCATTTTATAGGCATGTGCGTAAAGATATAGGAGGGGTAAGTGAATGAGCTGGGACTAGGGGTGTATTAAAAAAAATTCCCAAATGCTTTGTGCATGTCGTATATAACAGCTACATTTTTTTTTTTTTTTCCCAGGGTTTGCAGGGAGAAAAATGTGGGAGAGAAAATGAAATCCAGATTTGTGATTCCTAACAGGAGAAATGCGATCCTTTTCAGTGTTTAAGTAATATTTCCTGTAAAACCTACGCGGCCATCTGCAAAGCTGTTTCCAGACACGCTCCGAAGCAGAGGGCAGAGGGAGGAGACAGCGAGCCGGCAGCCCACCTCGGGAAGCCTTCGGGAACCTGGCACTCGCGCTTGGCCAAGTGTTTCAACCCCTGCATAGTTCATAATCGGTGTCATTTACCTCCCTTTTAAAGACCGGGACGGCAGCCGAGAGGGCCTGCGTGCAAACCACGCCGGTTGCGAAAGGGCAGGCACATTATCTCCTCGATGGGGAACTCAATGTGGTTTGAAGCAGCTCGGGTGGCATTTCGTCTTTCAGGGGCTCCGAACTGAGACGGTCCAGGGAGACAGAGCCAAGGGGAGGCTATCGGGCTAGACAACACGGACGCTGAACCTTTCAGGCTATTTAAACCTATTATAAAATTCTGTTTTATTGTTCATCTCCAGGGTCACCTTATGAATTCATGTTATTAAAATGTTACCGTTCTGCTATAATAATCACTTTGTGAAAAGTCTTATTTTTCCAAAAGCTCATCGTGTCTGAATAGGCAGGAAAATATGCATCTCTCCTCTAGGAATTTCTTCTTAGTTTTGATTATTTTTTAGGGTATTAATCTCTACCCGATGTCCAATGCCAGTCTTAGTACTGGCACTGATGAATTCCTTTCCTAGAGATTTGAGTTTTCAGGGTGGTACAAGATGGCTTTAAGTGAACTTTATATATTCTGTGGATCCTATCAATGCATCTGTAAGGTTTTTGTTTTTGTTCGGTTTGTTGGCTGGTTTTTTTCCCGCGGTCTCGTGTAAAGTTTTGCCTGACCTAATGGGGGTACCAATCAGCAGCTGGCTGTGACTTGTTCTTTAATGAACAGCACGGTGTTCTTTGCATTACACATTCGAATTTTTTAAAATAGAACCTTAGACGCAGCGCTATTGAAAATACTCTCCCAAGAATACACAGCAGCAAAAATCCTTGATTCCTATATTGGGCTTCTCATTTGAAAACAGTAGTGTACCTAACTTTACTTTTACTTAAAAAGATTTTCTTGAAGGCAGCTCTTTTCCTGGGGCATCCCAACTTCCCTTGTTTATGTGTTTCTCCATTTACTTCTTGCCCCTCCTTCTGGCCTCATCTCTGAATTTTGATTATGTTTTCTTCTCTGCTCGCACAGAGTCTGAGGGTGAGTCACTAAGTTGATTGTAAGCACACTTTGGAGTAATTTATTCCAGGATCCCGAATACACATTTCTTTGTGCAGAATCTCCTCTTCCCCCCAGCCATACTGATGAACACAGAAAGCTTTATCAGCTGCTGATACCACGTCTTTGAGGATCCGTATCATGTTTTAACTTCTGCCCCAGAGCGCATCTTTAATAGTGGAGAAGTGTGAAAATCCAGCAGGCCGGTCCTGATGGAAGCCAAGCGCACATTTACTGGCGGGCTTGCTCTTACTACAGAGACCGTGGTCTATCACTTTCTGGCAATAAAAATGGTGACACTTTACTGCTCAGGGAAGTGCCCTCTGACATTCCTGCAAGTGGACGCCCCGATTTCAGAGGCAGGGAGGGAATCTCCTCATGTAGGGTCTGCCTGGTTCGGCGTGTGGTCTGAGGAAGCCCACCCTGCCCCACTGGGAAAGCGCCCTGCAGAGACCCAGAGGGCACGTAGGGGTGGGACAAGCCCTGTGGATCCCAGGGTCCCCCTCCTCCGGGGAGGCTTTCTTTAATCCTGCACTTTCCAACCAGAGGGGCCCTATCTTTGGCAGGTCCCTTGGAAAGGGGGGGACGTGTCCATCCACCGAGGTCAGGGAGGCTCCAGACCCTGTGCCATTTACTCACAGCTACTGACTGTTTTGAGGGAAAGGCACGCTACAGTGATGAGAAATGAAAATGCAGCCCACACGGGGCTCATCTTTGCCAGGGAAGGGTGGAGGCTGCTGTGTGGTCTGTGCCCTGTCCACGCAGCCTTTTTCCACCCCGCACCCCTCCGCCGTCTATGCCTCCGGGTTGTCCCGCCTCCTGTTTTTCCCCTCAAACAGTGTTCGAGATGTAATCCTTCAGATTCCCATGAAGGCTATGCCTGAAACCGCTAATGAACATTAGCTTCTTTTGGATCCAAAATTGTGAAATCCGGACGTCTTTCAAGGAATGCTTCCTTCAAGGCAGGAGGAGAATTGTTTTGATATTGACCGACCAACAGATCTTACCTCCCTTATCGGGGGGCGGCTCAGGAACTGGCTCCAATGCCCCAGCCTTGTGGGGCACCCATGGGGCCTTCCTGACAGGGTGAATGGATGAACAAAGCAAGTTGCCATCAGCATGGCCACCAACGTGCACTCCCCTCCTTCTAATGCCGTCTCGCTCTGTTGTCACCTATAAAGGATTGTCTCAGAAAAACCACCCAGAAGAATTAAAACTCAAGGGGTATATTCCTCCTTTTAAGAACATATATAGACAAGCTTAGAATGCTTATTCTGATTTGCTATTCTTTTTTTTCCCCAAGATTTTATTTATTTGAGAGAGAGAGGGAGCACAAGTTGAGGGAAGGGGTGTGTTCAGAGGGAGAGGGAGAAGCCGACTCCTCACTGAGCAGGGAGACTCCATCCCAGGACATGGGACTCCATGGGACATGAAACTCCATCCCAGGACCCTGGGGTCATGACCTGAGCCAAAGGCAGACGCTTCACTGATGGAGCCACCCAGACACCCTCTTATTTACTTTGCTTTGGTTTCTTGCCTTGGGTTGCTATTAGAAAAATAAGGCAGGGTTCTAAATCTGCCTCCTTGGACTTCATTCCATTTGTCCTGGGGAAAAGAGCAAAGATAACATGTGACGAGAAGTTCGCTAGGAGAGTCCATTCCTACCTCCCCAGTCGGCCTGGGGTAGGGGTTCTTCCAAGGCAGGACTGGGGGTAATCGGCTGGCATCCTGGGCATCACTATGTAAGCCCAGCCAAGCTTTGGCACAGGTCAAGCAAATTCGACCAACAGTTTTAACTCAGGTGCAGAGTAAACAAATGTAAATGTTAAATATGGTGATTTATGGCTGACTTTCATTAAGTTCTTCCCTAGGAGGCGAACATTTTATGGAGCACTGGGGACCCTTAGAATGGGTCAGATGCGGTTCTCAAACAAGACATATTATAGCCATTTTCTCACACTTCCAGCTTCATAATACAGAGCCCAACAGAAAAGTCTACTTTGCCTGGAAAGTGTCACCTAATTACACGGGTGGCACTTCCTGGGCAGGAAGGGGTCAGGTGTTTCTAAAGCTAAGAGAGGTCATGCAGGTGCAGCGCTGGACATGGACCCAGGTGGCCTTGGGTACTTGCCTGCCTAGATTCTAAATGTAGGAACTTAATGGAAATTAATTCATTTATTCCATCTTTATTTGGAGACTTTCCTCATTTGCTTTCAGAGCCTATAGTCTCCTAAGCAGAGTTGAACTGCATCTCCAGGACACCAATGGAAAGACCCAGCTCGTGGAAATTTTGCCAGATATCCAGAAAATGCTATCTTCCCCCAGGAGCTGGAGCTCTTACCTTATCCAGACTTTGCCTGTCACCTGCCCCTGGGTGGCTTTGGCTGGGTACTTGCATGATGCATTACTGAAAGTTTCTATTTCCATGGTCCTAGCAAGATGTGACTATCTGAGAATTGCCTCTTCCTTCATTACCTTCACCCCCTTAGCCGGGTCATCCCCTCCTTGGCTTCTGAGGCTGGAAACCTCTGTTCGTCTGTGTGTGCCATGTTAGCCCTGGGCAGCCCCTTCCTCCAGTGGCCTAGAAAGCTCCCGGACCCTGGGCATCCCTCACTTCACCCCCCTTCTCCACCCTCCCCTCATGATGGGCACCCTCTCAATTCCCTTCCCTCCCTCCTCTTGACAAGCAGATTCTGGAAGAAGAAACTTGAGGCATCCAAAGAGTATACCCAGAATTCATAGAGACTGACAGTAGATTGGAGGCTGCTGGGGGCTGGGGTTGGGTGGAGGTTTGGAGTCATTCCTCAATGGTTACGATTTCTGTTTGGGGCAATAGAAAAGTTCTGGAAATAGCGGTGATGGTTGCACAACATTGTGAATATAATGAATGCCATGAATCATACACTTAAAATGCTTAACATGGCACATATTACGTTATATATATTTTTACCAAATAAAAAAAAAATATAAGAAGTTCTGCCTAGGATGAACGCTGAGGTCCTGGCCCAGGAAGCCCCTAACTTTGTGGAACTGTCCCCAGCCTGAGGGCCCATCCTGGTCAGGGAAGCACCTCCTGGGATCACAGGTAACCCCACTCCAGTCTCAGGGCACACCAGGGCTCCTCTGACTCAGCCAGCCAGCGCATTTCAAGTCTGTGTCGGGTCCTGAGGCCAGCAAACGGGGCAGGTGCAGCCCCTCTTGGGGAAGACAGGTGTCTGCCAAAATGAGCTGACCAGTAGGCTGGGTGGGTCCTGGGCTGCCAGGGATCGAGTCCGTGAATGTGCCAGTAGATACCATCCTCCCAAGTAATAGTAAGTCCCGCCCTGATTAGGGACACAGGATTTCTGTGAGGACAGGTACAGCAAAGAAAAGGTGTTCAAAAACACATTTTTGTTGTCCCCATGTTTACTTAGACTTTGATCTCTTTACTTCTTTGATGATAAAATAATGAGAATTAAGGCAGCCCTGGAAAGGGTTTATCTGAACGGCCTCATCGGGAGTCCCAGGGAAATATTCATTTGCGATATGACAGTAATACATGGAGTGAGGACGAGACCCCAAATCACAGCGCTCTGGTCACACTCGGTTTGGTTCACTCCTTTCTTCCTGGCCGCATGGCTTCCTTCCAGCTTACCCTGCTATATGCTTATTAAAGACCTCCACGGCAGGGCTCCGGGCTGAACCAGTCCCAGGTAGGCTTATACTAGTAGCCTGCAAAATCCTAAGAAATGCAAATTTTCACTTTCATTTCTCATCATGGAGTAAAGTAGAATTTAAAAAAAAGAGGGGGTTGTAGTGCATTTGAAAAAAGAAATCTGGACTCACCCAGTAACCAAGCAGAGTCAGAAAATGTGGCATGAGAATAGATCTCCCTAATTAAAGGGACTAATAGGTACCGAAACGAGTTGAACTTTGTGATACCTATTTTTTTTTTTTTTTTTAAGAGTTTGCCCTCTGGATTCCTGGCCCAGAAGCTTGTTTTAGGAATTGTTTTGGGTCCCACAAGTCAGCTAACCTCTCAAATGAGATTAAAATCTTTGGGTTTGGTAAAGTTTGCATAAATATTTTAGATAGATCTATCTTTAATTAGGTTATAACATTATAAAGTGCCACGCAGCGTTCTCTTCCCACAAATTAGACCTGAGCCCCACAAACAAATTAATTTGTTTCTCAGGGTTTCGACTGGGCTCTGGGCTACACTCGCTTTCTCCCAAGGACTCGTGACCCTCTGGATTTCAAATGCCTGAGGGTAAAAAGCAATTATAAAAGCATGACTCCCCCAGATCAGCTTTCGCCTCTGCCTTGTCTGTGTTTTATTGATGGGAGATTGAAGGAAGATTCAAATCAGCCATCCTTCAATTCCTCACCAGCAGCAAAATGCAGAAATCATTAGCTTTTCCTGTGTAAAAGACTTTGTCCTGCCTTATGATTCAAAATTGCTTGCTTGTATGACTCAAAAAGGGCATGTTGAATATTTATTTCTAATTTTCAGCACTGGTAAGTATTATATCGCTTTGTTCCCAATGTTCTTTTTATTTTGCAAATTTTATAGCAATTAATTAATGCGGCGCCGTTATTAGCAATATCTTCCCGGTTTTCACTGCCTGCATTTAAGATGATATCGCTCATAAGGACTTTGTTGGCATGATTCCACAGCCAGAGCGTGTTTGAATTATAAGATCAGTTCTAGGTGAATAAGAACTTGTTCTCAGTGGAGAAATCTGTTATTGCTACTAGAACACTATGTTGCAAAGCTTGTCTTGTACCACAGCCGCTGATTTTATTATTATTTTTTTTATTTAATTGTAGCCACCACCCCCCCACCAAAAAGAAAAGGAAAGAAACTTGCTATAAAAATAGCCGGTTGTCTGACTTCAAGCAAAGAGTGGGGAGTAAGGATTTGGGGGCTGGAGAATCCAAAGGGAGGCTGATGTCATTCACTGTCACCAGCACCCACCCAAAGGAGAGCAGAAAAATAAAAAGAATATTCTTCATTTGGCAACATGTTTCTATTTATTCACAAGGCTAATTTTAAATGCTGCTCTTCCGATTTTATTGGTGATGTAATTTTCTATCTTGTAGAAACCTGAATTCTATTGATCAATAAAAAACAATGAATATGCTGTGAGTAGGATAAATATAATGTTCATTTGGCCCATGAATTTGATCAATATCTATGCTAAATTCTATTCTTAAAGCAAAATGTATCTTAGAAATGAATCTTAAAATGATCTTCATTTTCCCTTTCTTAATGCAGAGTTAAAAAGGATACATCCAGAAGGCACTCGTTGGAGACCTCTGAGAGAGTGAGGGCCAGGTGACTCTGGGGGCATCTAGAGGTGGTGGCTTGTGGGGAGGCTGGGGCAAAAGCCTCCCTGCCCAGGGCTTTGGTGGTGAAGGAAGGTGAAGAGCCAAGATGGTAGCCTGTATTTACTCTGGGCTGGGGAGCCCTCAAAGTGTGCATCAGAGAAAGGGAAGGAGAAGCAGACAATGGACGTTACAGCAGCGGACGGGGATAGCCGACGGAGCCAGGGAAGGCACCTCTCAGCAAGGAGTCTGGGATGTCAGAGGAAAGGAAGGACTCAGGGAGCCCGCCCTGAATGGCTCCACTCTTGCCCTTCTTTGAGCATTAATAGCTTCCTCTTGCAGCATCTAGAGCAGCTTGTACTACTCATGGTTCCCATCTCTGGTCCAAGCACGGGGGCTGAGTGACAAACTCAAGCAGCCCCGTGAGGCAGGGACTTCTCTAATGGTCACTTAATGCTGAGGGTGGTGAGGTTCAGAAGGGACAGCAACCACCTGCAGACCCCCAGCTGGCAAGGGCCGCATCCTGGAGGCGCACCTGCCGCTGGAGTATACTCAGACTCATGCGCCAGGCAGGGGCTGCCCAAAGTACAAACCCCCAAGAGGCGGCTCCCCTATACCAGCAGGTCACTCAGGCTAGGATTCAAGGGCATCCCGATTACTCATTCCTTGGTGAGAGGACAGGGCACGGTCCTGAGCGGTGGCGTTGGGGGTCCCCGGGGGGACCAGGGGAAGCGGCCAGCCCCACCTCCACTGTTGCCATCTGCTTCCCTGGGGTGGGGAGGACTAAGGAGCCTCCCTCTGGGCCTCCCGAGCCATAGCAGCCAGAACAGCCCAGCATCCACTTCTACCCACGTCTCCAGGGCTCGGTCTGGAGTAATTTCGTCAAACTGCAATTTTAAATAGCCAGTGCTGTATTTTTGGAATCCCAGAATGTGAGCCGGGTTTAATGAACCTAAAGCTATAATGTTTTACTTCTCCTTTGACAAAAATTTGTATTTCATATTTTAAAAATTGCACTCATTCTGCCAGTTGGTGTTACCAGCCAAGCATGACCCATCCGTGCAGCATTCACAAAGTGTACTTTTTCTTGGTCACAACGTCTTTGTAATAGTTTAGCCATATGCTGGGAAATCAAAGTGAGCTTGGATGCACGTCCAGGTGGCACTCCCTGAATTAGAGGGGTAGGTCACTCTGGATTTCCTGAGTACACCCCGGATCTTTCCTGCTTGTTGCAAATTCGCCCACATGCTCAGAATGTTGATTGCAAAAGGCAGCAATATTCATCAAAGACCAGAGCTCCTGAACAACCTGCTCAGTTATGAAGGGAAACAGCCTGGTGTTCTCTTTACCACCAGCTGTTTTCTTAAATACGCTGTTGAGACTTAGACATGGACAACCTTGTAAGGAGAAAATATTTGGTGCTCACTGGAACAAGATAAACCTGGGTTGTGTTTTCCTATGCAAATACACTTTTGATTTTACAAGAAGATAGATTCTATGACTGCCTTATAACCTTTGTCTCGTGTGTGAAGCTTTCTGTGTCTTTATTTAAGCCATCCCTGCCTTGTTGATCATCTAGGGTTTTTCTTAAGCAGTACATTTTGTTCTTATAAACATCCCTCTGAGGAACATCGCTTTGGCTAAATCTATGTGTGCACGTCCATGATCATTTGTGCGCGGTAACTGCCAGTAGTGAAATTGCTTCGTATTGTTCTTGCCAAAATGTCTTCCAGTAAGGTCATATCAGTTCACCTCCCCAGTGGCAGTGCAGGAGAATGTCCTTGTTCTCACCCTCACGGGGATCTTGTCTGTCCATCCATCCATCCACCCATCCTTCTAACTGCTGTGAATATCTGTAGTCTTGCAGGTGACAGTGGTGGCAGGTGCTATATTGTGCTAAAATTTGCATTTTTGAAAATCACGGGTTTGTTCAGGACTTTTGTTGCATCTTGGTAAATGCCCTGTTCATTCGCCCGTTGCTCCACTGAGGGTTTTAATATTTTTCTACCAATTTGTAAAAGCTCTGCTTCTATATTGTAGCATCCAAAATTTCTCCATTTATTACTAGCATTTTAATTTTTCTCTACGCTTTCTGACCATCAGCAGTATACAGTTAAATGTACCAATATTTTCCTGTCTAGTTTTGCTTTCTGTGTCTTCCTCAGATAGATTTCCCCCACCCTCATATGGTGCAGATATTTTTATAATGTACTTTCTTCTATTTTTGATTTTATGATGATTCAAATCCCTTTGGAATTTATCTGGGGCCTGAATCTAATTTATTTTCTTTCCTAAATGAATACTCATTTCCTCCAATACCACTTATTTAATCTTGATGTGAGACGTCACTACCGTATTCTTTGGTCTGTTTCAAGATGTTCTATTCCGCTTGATGGCTCTGTCTATCTCTGTGCCAGTAAAACATTGTCGGTTAATGTTTGCTGATGTTTGCAAGTCCCCCTCATTCCTCTTTGTACTTTTTTTTTTTAAGATTTTATTTATTTTTTGACAGAGAGAGAGAGACAGCGAGAGAGGGAAGCAAGCAGGGTCAGAGGGAGAGGGAGAAGCAGGCTTCCCGCCCAGCAGGGAGCCCCGATGCGGGGCCTGATGCCAAGACCCTGGGATCATGACCTGAGCCGAAAGGCAGACCTTTAACAACTGAGCCACCCAGGCGCCCCCTTCTTTGTACTTTGATAGAATTTTTTTTCAAGTGAACTTGAAGATTGTTATGTCACTTTCAAAATATTCCTGTTGGGAATTTTATGGGAATTACCTTAAATGTGTAGATTAATTGGGAAGAATGATTGACTTATTTAGTATTCTGGGTCTTTCATACAGGGACAGAGTCAATACCAATTTTATAAATTTCTTACTGATTCCTAGTTACTTTATTTCTTTGTTTGCTAACAGCACCTGTTGAGACTTCTGTCTAACCCATGGGATAAAAACTGCACCATACTTTCATTTTCTCCTTTTGTCTACCCACCTCTTGGTTTTGGTTAAAATAGTTGGACATTTTCAGGGCCCCTGGGTGGTGCAGTCAGTAAAGTGTCCGAAAAACTCTTGGTTTTGGCTCAGGTCATGATCTCAGAGTCCTGGGATTGAGCCCTGCATGGGGCTCCCTGCTCAGTGCGGAGTCTGTCTGAGATTCTCTCTCTCCATTTGCCTCTGCCCCTGCCCCCTGCTCACTCTCTCTCTCAAATAAATACTTGTCATGCAGATAATTATTTCTCTCATTGTTATGACATTACTCAACATGACTTTTCCCCCTCTAAGAGATTTTTGATATTTGCATTCAGCTTCACTGTTATGTAAAAACAGATTTGGATATCAACTCTTGAATGTTTGTGGTTTTCTTCCTCCCTACCATTTTCTTAAATTTTATTTTATTATGTTATGTTAATCACCATACATTACATCATTAGTTTTTGATGTAGTGTTCCATGATTCATTGTTTGTGCATAACACCCAGTGCTCCACGCAGTACGTGCCTCTTTAATACCCATCACCGGGCTCACCCGTCCCCCCATGACCCTGCCCTCTAGAACCCTCAGTTTGTTCCTCAGGGTCCCTTTCCCTGAAATAATGATTTTTATTTTTTGGCTTGCTGAAGTTCGTCTTTCAGTGATTCTCCTTTAGAACAGGCACATGGGGGTACAATTGATAAATCACATAAAGAATGGTTTAGGTACCAATATAATTTTCCTCAAAACTTTGTAGAAGATGTTCTGTTGTGTTCTAAATGTGTGCACTTAGCATATTTGAGGACAAGATTGATTTATTATTAGAAATAGTAGCAGTGTAAGTAATCCCCGCCCCACAAATGACAGGGATATTTAAATTTTTCACAATTACTATGTCTATGTGGATCATGTGTTGCTATTATGATTGTTATTTGGGTGCTGTGGAATTCATTACTTATAAAAATGTGCAATTAAGGGGAAGAAAAAGAAAAAGATCTTCAACAAAGAGAAAATCCTTTACTCATAGTTTTTCTCTGCACGCTTCTGGGATTCCTAATACACACATGCTGCGCGTCCTGAGACTTCCTCTGCGCACCATCTTTCCGTTCACCATATTCCTACTTTACACCTAGCTTGGGAATGTGGGAAAATAAAAACGATGAATAAATGGTAGTGTTTTCTGGATTTTCCTGGGTGTTCTTTGCTAGTTTCTTTATTAAAAGAACTCCACACGCACACACACACCCAGGCACAGCTGGCTTTTCTTCATTCCCTTTTCGTAAAGGCACGTTCTCTTCAGTCTTGAGAGGGAAATAGACACTCTCTGTGTTGGACAGACCCGAAGGTGCCCCCTATGTTCACACGCCCTATCATCGTCTCCCCTAGAGTGTGGGCAGGACATAGGGCCTTGCTTCTAACTGCAGGATAGGTCTAAGGTGATGGGATGTTACTTCCATGATTAGGTTATGTGACGTGGTAAAGGCAAGGCGAGGTCATTCCTGAGTGTGTGTGTGTGTGTGTGTGTGTGTGTGGGCATGTGAGTGTGTGTGTCTACATATTTCTCTTGTTCATATGCACAAGAGAGAGGCTTACTGCTGGCCCTGAAGCAACAGGCAGCCTCATGATGAACAGCCAGGGAAAGAACCTGCAAAGCGGGGACCTGCAGGTAGTCTTGGAGGGATAAACAGGAAGAAACCAAAACCCTCAATTCAGCCACAGGGAAATTTGTCTCTGTCAACAACCTGAATGAGGTTGGAAGCGGATTCGGCACCAGTTGAGCCTCTAGATGAGAACACATCCTGGCCAACATGGTGTTTGCAGCCTTCTGAGACCCTGGGCAGAGGACCCAGTGAGGCTGTGCTCAGAGCCCTGAGCCACACAAAGCGGGAGATAATAAATGTGCACCATTTAAAGGCACTACATTGGTGGTGATTTGTTACACAGCAATAACAAAATAATGTTCTTACACTTTCCTGCTATTTCCTGAGTATCTCAGTTTCCTAGGTGAATGTTTCTTAGGACTTTTCAAATTGGTCCATTTCTTTTGAAATTCTTAATCTTTTCAAATCCCCAGTAGATTGCTCACTGCATATTGTTCTCAGGGGCATCCTGTGAAGTACTGGACCTTATTAATGTATTGTTGGCCCAGATAAACAGTAGTGGGAATTCCTCAGATTTACTGATGTCCACCTTTGCCAGCATGGATGTCTTTTTTCCTACTTCTTGGGTAGCCTGGTGTTGGAAAATTGGGGTGTGGCCCAGCTCAGCATGGAGTTTTCTCATGAGGAACTCGGCAGCAGATCCTTACACTGCAAGATAAAACAGGCACAAATTCTGATCTGCCGTCTCCCTGTGGTCACCTCAAGGGACTGTGTGGGTTCTGGAGGCCTAGAAGTCACCCGTATCTCAAGTGTCCAGGGCCTGCAACCCTGAGCTAGCCCAGGGATTGGCGATGGTCAGGCTGGAGAAGGGGTGCTTTCTCCTCCCTCCTCAGGTCCTGAACCATGTCTCACAGAAATTCCTCCAAGTCTCTTGGGTTTGCATGCTATCCTCTCCTATTTTCTGCCATAAACAGATTTCTTCCCATTTTTATAATCCTTTGAACATCTGAACAATAAATGTATGGGGTCGGTTCAATCACTTAGCAAAAATCCTTTAAAAGCTGGTCTGTAAAAAGAATCTAGATAGCCATTTTGCATTTTAATTAAAGCTTTTGACAGACTACAGCAAATGGAAATGGTTCTCTTTGATGGTCTAAAATGGACGGATGAGTTTGAAATACCCTAAAATTTTAGTTTTGGCACATTAATATTTTTCTCAATCTAAACATTAAGTCCTGTTCACATCTCATCCAGGATATTAGTGGATAGTCTGGAAATGATTTTGTCATCCTGTTTGTCCATGGGCTGTATTAGGACAGTCCAAGAAAAGCAAGGAGAAGCCCCTCATTATGCCGGTCAGTCCTAGGTCCTCCCTGCTGCGTGTCCCCCTGAGAGCCCACACCATTCCTGAATGTGAGGCTATCCCTGTGACTGGGCTCTGCGGTGCCCGTGGGCAGCAGCAGGGCCCTCTGTGGGAGTCTTCTCCCTCCTCACCACCCACCCATTTCCCTGGCATCATCCGGGCTTTTCCATCTCTCAGGGAAGGTTCTGGAGCTCAATGTCTGAAAATCCCAAACCCTGTTCTCCAATTTGCAGCTCTGGGAAAGCCAACGAAGGGTGAATGAAGCCTTTCTTACTCATTTGTCTAGAAAGATAATGCAGCCCCATCATTTACCACTTGAATCACCTCTGATTGTTCCCACCAAATGGCCTTGGCCTTTCAGATCAGAGCCTGGATGAAGGCTGTCTTCAGTGTGGTCCTGAAATACAGAAAAGCTTTGGCTGTCATCTTGGCCAAAGGGATCCCAGACCTCCAGAGCAGTGTCTGAAGACAGCGGGTGGCTCATGGGATGTTTATCTCTGGTCCACAAAGAGGAGAGTGCAGAAACCTGGAAGCAGTGTTCAGAAATCTGATTTTTAAAGCCCGTGGACTTAATAATAGAAAATGGTTTTATATATTCTATATCTTTGTTTTTAAAAATTTTACCTAGTAATTCATTTTTAGTTTACTCTACAAGAATTCCTTCACCAGAGAGTTTGAGAACAGTGTCCAAAAAACAAAATCTGTCACTCTCCCTGAGGGGCTGGGGTGAGGGGGTGGGGAAAAGCAAATTCCATTTAATTCTTTCTGAATCTACAGCATAAAAAGTAACCACAGCCTGAAACCTTCAGTTTCTTGTAATAAAGCATCCTACTGGCCAATCTACCATTGTTGGAGTTGAAAAGGAACAATGTTTGGGTGAGCTACCAGAAACAAAAGAATCTCAACATAATGGCTATCTCTACTTCTACCGAGGAATTGTGGGTGAGCCAACAGGAGCTTTGCTTCACCGAAGCAAATGATACTCTTTAAAACTTGAGGTCTTTTTCTCAAAAATACCCTCATCCACACAAGGTGAGTCTTCTTTCTATAACACGTTTCTTTGCATCTTTGTATGATACGAAGCAGAGTCAACCACTATAGATCTTGGTAGTGTGTACATGTCTTGGCTAAATCAGATTTTTCTTACAGCTTTAATCTCCAAAGGTAAGACAATTATCCCTTGGGAAGTAAGTTTAAAAAATAGTTTCTTAAATTGTTAAGGAAGAAAAACATTAATAAATATTCTATTCTCATTATTATTGTTTAGACTTTTTATATTATTGGCAACTTGCAAGAGAGTCAGTCACTTGAACTATTTTTCTTCAATATCTAACTATTCATATATATAATTTTTAATTATGATTTTGGTATTCCAGCTTGGGGCGTAAGAATAACTAGGACAATTTGAAATATATTAAAATTAAAGGAAAACACTAAAAACATAAAATGCGGTGAATATAAATTATATAATGTGTAAACAGTAGTGGGTGTACATGATGATTAAAGACAACAAATTAGTTAGGTGGCTCTTAAATGTTTTCCAATTTTGGCAACTGACAATTGATTAGAAAATGATGTCTGACCTAATTTTACATAAAAATAACGCTACTTTGTACTTCTTTTTTTGATTGAATGCTTTCTGCTCACATGGCTTCCAGTTTGGTCATTTACCTGAGTCAGTAACAAAGGGATGCTGTGATTTCAGGTGGCATCATTGTGGCCACAGCATTTTCCAACTTGGAGGAGGATGGAATTGAGCTTGAAGGACGGGCTTGCTGACCTTGGCTGGGACCACATGGGGTTAGTGGGAGGCTGCTTTTGTCTTCCCTGAACAGCTATAGTTTAGTGAATGTGACTTCTCCACAGGAAAGGCCTTATCTCCCTAAAACCAACCATGGAACCCTGGTCTCAGCAGAGGTCCCTCCCAGTCTCCTTCAGGCTCCACTGCTGGGCACTTTCAATCAGGACTAAATCAGCAAGACAGACTATCTGGACAGAACATGCTCACAGGGCTTTGAAGAAAAACAAAAGAAAGCAAAGGAAAACCATACTACCAGTTAAGGACTTTGAAATCGGTTCAAATCTACTTTCAATTTGGAGCTTTGCCTGGGAGGTACAAAGCTTAGCCTGTCATCATAAGACAGGGGATACTTCTCAAGTGATTTTCTAAACTTTCAAGATCATCAGGAGCCCATTGATCTACATTCCTCTCTCCTGCTCATTAGGCACAGATTCTCCATTCTTATGAGCCTAGTTGTTGAATCCCATGGAGTAGAATTCAACAAGTGCCTGGTTACTCACCTGGTAGCCTGAGGAGGAATCAGTCCTGGTGGGTGCATGCCGGTGATACCCTCTCAAGCTGTAACGAAAAGGAGGAATACACACACAAATGTGGATGTTTCTTTAGTCTGGGGAACTTCTTTTCTTTGTCTGAAAATATCCTGCCAGTTACAACAGTAAACGATGGACTTAGCATTTCATAGAGACAGTGGCATGGGGGTGTGCCTGCCGTCCAGCCTTGGGTGCATAGACTTCGAGGCTGTGGACTCAACACCAGATGAGTTCTGTTTAGGTCTAAGCTTTAAAATCACATTGCAGGGGTCAAGAGCAGATAATAACTGAAAGGATTTCTATGCTGATGCACTTATCAGGGTAAGGAATTCAACCTCTGGCCAGATGAGATGATGTGTTTATAACATGGAAATTCTGACACATTTATAAAGTCTTGTTGATTTCAAATCCACTGAAATTTGTTTTTCTTTTCATGTCTGCTCAAACAGGGGAGACACTGGTAGAAAGAAATCATATCAGACTGCAAGTTAGTTACTTTCAGTTCCAATAATTGTAGATTTCAGAGTATCAATTTCTGGTGCTCTAAAGCATGTCCACCCTTTTGCTTCTACAAATTGATTAAGCTTTTTATTTGATATCACAGGAGACCCTGGAGAGTTCTGACCTATATTTCAACCTTTGAAGAAATTCATACCCACAAGATATTTCTGCTGGACAGTCTTCAAGGTCATTAATATAATGCTTAGAAATTTTCAGCTGAAAGTAGATTTAATCAGAGCCTTTCTCTGTGTGTCTCCTCATAGCATGATTTAAAAAGTGTTTTGCCTTTTAAGTTCCTTAGAAAGCCAGCCTTTATTATATTTTCTTCACACCTTTAAATGCAGGCAGCCAAGGGGATTTTAGGACAAAGTATGATAAAATTAATACCGTAAAATAATAATGTAAACTAACCCAAAGGGTATAAATTATAAATGTTGGTTGGAAAAAGAAAGTTGAAGAAACAATTTTAACGTTCTTTATATGGTTCTGTGTATAAATATATACTGGGCATTTTGATGAGAATTTAAGTACATATTTATATTGTATGTTTGTGTATATATGACTACCATGTGGAGGTGACCATAGAGTAGAAAGGGTTGGGTGAGGGGAAAATGTTTTGTTCGTTTTTTCACTGTTGAAATGTTATATCATACTGAGAAATTTGGAGATGAGGATGGCGAAGATAAGCAGCTGAAAATGTCTGGATCACCTGTGTTATGCCTGTTCATGCATAGGATACAGTAATAATTAAGGTTGCCTATGTTCTTGGGGCCAGTCAATCAGTTAAAAATGACCTGAGAAACAATGAAAGATGAGGAATTATGTGTGAGTCTGGAAAGCTAGAGGCCCCATTCTAATTACTGAGAGTCGAATCTTGCAGAAAGACACCATCACCAGCCGCTGGACATGGTTGCGGAGGGAGCATGTCTGACAAAGACTGTCCTTTGGAGATGCTTTGAGAAATGCCATCATTCTATTTCATGGAACCATTCAAGCACTTCACTCACCAAATAAATGTCTCAGCCACTCTTTTTAAAACATTTCTAGAAAACAAAATAAAACAAAGCAAAACAAAAACAAACAAACAAACAAACCAAAAAACAAACAAAGAAGGCTTAGAGAAAAATGACATCAAAATCCACGTTGTTAGTCATCAGATTTAGATTTCAATCTCACCAACAACAGGTCCTTCGAGTGACATGAGGGATATAGGCAATACCCTTTCTTCCCAGAAACATGCATCAGAAAGAAGTGTTTGCCCTGAGTCCATGAATGAACTCACCTCCCTCTCATGTGCCACAGTCCTGGCTGTAGACATTTGTTGAGGAAAATGGACTACAAGAACAGTGGTATTAGAGAACATAGATAAAGAGACCCCTAAAAAGTAAAGATAATCCATGACTTGGTTTTCTTTAAATAGTAAGAATTTAGGGAACTATGATCTCTGATTATGAATGGGATTTGTCTAGTTCACCCTTTATTTCTGTCAGTTTCGTTCATGAATTTTGATGTTTCGTTATTAATTGCAACATATTGAGGATTTTTGTGTCTTCCAGATGAAGAATGGAGCATCTTTTCCTTTTCATTGTGTAATGCCTTTCTTTATCCTGCATGCATAGCACCCTTCACCTTGAAACTGACTTGGATGTTCACACATCTGAGTTCTTCATGCTTAGTCTTAGCACTTAATCTTCTCCAGCCTTCCACTCTCCTTATATTTACAACATCTCTCTGTAGTTCACTCTTTTTGAATCCAGTATTACAATCTCTGCCTTTTATTTAGGGGATTTTAGTTCATTTAATTTTAATGTAATTATTAATGTGTGTTGGGTTAAGTCTATCATCTTCCTTTGTTTTCTTTCTTGTTGTTGTTCATTTTTTTGCTCCTTTTCTGCCTTCTTTTGTGTAAACCAACTGTTTTTTATTGTTCTATTTTATTTCTTTATTGGCTTCTTAGCCATACTTCCCCCTCCTCCTCTTCTTCTTCTCCTTCTTCTTCTTCTTCTTCTTCTTCTTCTTCTTCTTCTTCTTCTTCTTCTTCTTCTTCTTCTTCTTCTTCTTCTTCTTCTTCTTCTTCTTCTTCTTCTTCTTCTTTTGGTGTTACCAGTAACATTCCTGCAAAACTTATCTATTTAGAATCTACTACTGTACTTCCTCACATGTCATATTTCATCCTTAACATCTGACACTTCACATTTCTCACTTTACATTTCTATCATTCCATGAGACACTTGACACTTCCTACTTCCTGCTATGAACTTCACACTTTACAGTTTAAAAATGGAACAACCACACAATAGTATAATGCTATCCTACCCCAACACTTTGTGAAATTCTTGTCTTATTTTTTATTCATATATTAATTATAGCCTCACCTTACAATGTTTTTATTTGGACTTAAATGTTCATTTTACTTTTAAGTAGATTGCAAGAAGTAAAAAAGTATAATTCTTAACTATTTATCCATCTATTTACCATTTTTGTCTTCTTGTTTCTTTACTATAGATCCAACCTTCCATCTCTTTCCTTTATCCTAAAAAGTACCTCTTAACATTTATTGTAGGACAGATTGCTGTTAATGAATTTGCCTAGCATTTGTTTATCTGAAAACACTGTCATTTCATTTTAGGTTTTGAAGGATATTTTCAGAGGAGGTCGTAGAGGTTAACAGTGTTCACCCCATTTCTTTAAGCCATTTTATCTCATTGTCTTTTGGTTTCCTTCGTTCCCTGTGGGAAATCAGTTATTGGTCTTAACCTTGTTCTCCTATATATAAGCTATCTCTGTTCTGTGGTTGCTATCAATATTTCTTCTCTGTTTTTAGTTTTTAGCAGAATAACTATGACTTGTCTCATTGTAGTTTTCTCCGTAGTTATCCTGCTTGAGGTTCACTTAAGTTAAATGAAGCTTTTTCCTGAAAATTTCTGGCATTTCCAACCATTATGTCTTCAAAAAATTTTTTCTGCCTTATTCTCAACTCTTCTCTTTCTAGGGCACCAAGAACATCTAATATTGTGTCACAGGTCTCTAAGAGTCTATTTTTCTTCAATATGTTTTCTCTTTCTGTTGTTCATAGTGGGTAATTTCTACGGATTACACTACACACTCACTGACAATTTCCTCTCCTATCTCCAATCTGCTGTTAGGCCTAGCTAGTGAGTTTTTAATTTTAGTATTTACTTTCAAGGTCTATAATTTCTATTTGGCTCCTTTTTAGTTTCCATTTATCTGCTTATAGTTATTCTTTCAATCATGAGGATAGTATTTTTCTTTAATTATTTGACCATTTTAAAAAATTTGATTCTTTGAACATATTTATACTAGCTGCTTTAAAGATTATGTTTCCTAAAATCAACATATGGGCCATCTCAAGTTTAGTTTCATTGACTGGATTCAAAGATTCCTATTTGTTTATATATCTGATGGCTTTTTATTGATAACTGGGCATTGGGAATTCTTTGTTATAGTGACTCTGGATTCTGTTATCTATCCCTGAAGAGAATTGGTTCTTGTTCTAGCAGGAAGTTCAAGTATAGGCTGATCGTGTTGACTTTTGTAGGCTTGGTTTTATGTTTTGTTTGTGCAGGACTGTGGAGCCTAAAGTGCTACTCAAGCCAGTCGAGCAGAATTTAATATCAAAACATTTTCTCCCTGCAGATAATATCTGAGTTTGGTTTGACTCTGTTAGGGTGATCTAGAAGAGCTCTTATTCTAGGATGCTGTCTTTACTTCTAAGGCAAGGCCTTTGTGATGACTCAGTTGCATGCCCATGGCATGAAAGAGGTATTCCTGAGGTCTGTCCACTGTGGCGGGGCCAGAATCTCAGTGTTGCTAGTGCTGATTTTGTTTTGCATAGCACTGCTTGACCTGCCATGTCTCTGTGCTATGTGCAGCCCTGTGCCATTTGCTATCTAACCCCACAAGTGCATAGCACAACCCTTAGCCTCAGACTCACCTGGGTTTCCAACACGGAACCTGGGCTTTCTTCTTTTCCTTCTTTTTCCTCTCTGGCACCATTTCTGCCCTATAGATTTGAGTCACTTGAGCTGCCCTGAACTTTTTGATGTCTGTTTCCTAAACTCAATGAGATTGCTAAACTCTGTCCTGGATGGCAATCGTCCTTTGAAAGGAAACCAGGAAAATTGTGGGGCTCACATCATGAGTTTTTGTCTTTTATTTCCTCTCCGGGGTGTTAGCCTGATGTGTTCAGTTGTTAAGTACCTGTAACAATTGCCTCCTACTTTTTGTTCAGACTCAAGGTTTTAGCTGCTGGACTGGTCTGGTACCAGCGACTCCAATATGGCTGCCAGCAAACTGGCTTCATATCTTTTAATAAGTTTCTTAAGTTATTTTATGTGCACATCAAAATTTGACAAATACAATTATAGGTAAATCATAAATACCAACAATAGTTACAGGACAGAGTATAATTATTGAAAATATTGACAATGTATACAAAATAACTTAACAAAACTCAGAGGTTGGGACAAACAGAAAGGGAAAAAAGTGACTGCACTCTCATTTCCTGATTTTCCTAGCAATAGAATTCAACAGATATCACCTAAAGTTAATCTTTCAGGATTTAGATATATTATTAAAATTGTAAATGTATCCTCTGGAAGAGGCAGTGGGAGGTAAAAAGGAAGGGAAGATGGAAGTAAAGAAAGTGAGCTCAACTCATCATTTTATATAAAGCAAAGTCAGTAGATACTATGTAAAATGGGTAAATGTGGAAATAAGAGAATGACTACATTGTTTAAAGTTATCATGGTAACTTCCAGAAGAACCAAATACACTGAAACTATCAGAAGTGGCTTCTGGGGAATGGAAGTTAAGTGGGGGAAGAAAGGTTTATTTTAATTTTTTAATTTTTTTCAATGATGTGAAATTTCACTGATGTGATATTTACTTCCTTCCTTATTGATTTTATTATACTAATATTTATTTCCTCCTTCTTCATTTATCTTATTACATACATTAATGGGTGCCCATGTGTATATTTTAATTAAAAATATAAAAGAATAAAATCGTATAGGGGCTGTGTTCAAGTCTCAGTATAAGCAAGACACATTTGATTAATGCAAACCTCAGGGTCTGGGCCACTGCCCATCTCCTCACGTATATCCCCGTGGTTCAAATTACTGTCATATCAACACAGCTTCAAAGACCTGTAGGAAAACTCTACAAATCGGCGAAGCACCCAGACATTTCTGCTGTGAGATTTCAAACATTCAGATTATGAGAAATATCAAAGATATTGATATAATTCATTCCTTTCAACTGGCTCTTTGAAGACACAGCAGGAATGTGGACACCTAGTTGCGTCTTCCTAGCTGCTTCTCTGTCTTCTCTCCCCACATCACCTGACTCCTTGCTCTTCCTGGAGCCTCTGAAATAATAAAAAAGGAACAAAGAATCAATTAAAAATACCTTTTACTGTGTGTCTGTCCTTGGCAGGGGCAGCACAGCACTTGCACTTAAACTGACACTTTAGGAAGGCTGTTTGGGTTTAGAGGGCCAAATTAAATGTTGCCAACGGTTCCTTCTCCAGCGACGTGTTTAGGTGCCCCCGTATTTAAGGCAGCATCAATTGTTTATGATTTGAAACTTGGGTCGGGAGCATAGGTTGTCATTGAATAAAAGCAGCACCTTCCCAGGCTTTCCCATGGAGGTTCTTAGGGTTTGACATTCTTTTCACCTTGACATTTATGCTAAAATTTAGAGTACTTGACCTTTCCCGTTCTTCCTCCTTTTTTTTTTTTTTAACTAAATGGGGAAAACGATAAAATCCTTGCAATAGTTGTGAAAAGGAAAAAAAAAAGGCAGCTTCAGAGCTGCTTGTGAAAGGCTCATCGCAGGGGAAATGCAATTTTTGGCAACTGTGAAGTCCTTTTGGGATAGATAAGAATAATGCTGGAGAACCCCAAACCAATATTTTTGATAATGATATTAGAAAATATTACTGTACAGATATTTCGAACCAAGCCCATGTCCACATTTGCCTGTATTCTGGGAAAAAGAAGGGCAAAAGTTCTGTTCCTTTCTTGGGAAAAAATAATCGTGCTCATAAGTACTCACAAATCCATCATTCATTTTATTATCTGGAAAGTAAGCTTTATTTGACCCCTGGCAGCTACCCTGTGCTATTACCTAAATTTGAAATTGAGTCTGGATTATTTGTATGTCATTACCACACAAAAGGGCGCTGATATAAGGCCAGGCAAGCTGCTTACAAGAAGACGCTAAGTATCACTTTGCAGAAGAGTCAAACTGAAAACAGATTTTTGGGGTGTTCTTTTTCAAAAGAACTTTGTGCCAAACAAAAACATCCAGGACCAAATGGACTTCACAGATAACAGCCTCTTCTCCATTGTGTCCGGGTCTGACTTAACACCTCCAATACTCGATTTTCATAAAATAAGGGCATAGAATTCAGAATAAAAACAGCGCTAAAGCAAAACACACAAAACTTCCGTGTATGCTGAAAATCAGCTTGGCTTCTTTCTAAATTTTCTAATCGAGAATTCTTGAGAAAATTCATTGAGGAGTTCTCTCTGTCTCTCTGCACATATTTGTCTGGGTTTTGGATAAGCCAGTACCAATCCTGGGTTACTGTCAATAAACTGAAGACAGAAATGGTAAGGTGAGAGCAGACATTTTCCAGAGACGTTCGTATCTGGAAGCACTGATAAGCATCCGTAGACCTGGGAAGGATGGATATCCACAGCCGAGCGTCCTCATGGAGGCCTCCCTGCCTCACTGCTTTCCCCTCTGTGGACCAGGTCTCTATCTCAAGAGCATCAGGAAATGGAATATAATCTATTGCAGGGTGCTCCAAAGGAAGCATGCAGAATGTCCACTTCAAGGCACAGATAGATAAAGAAAGACATTTGAAATAAGAATCAGAGCTGAACAGGAAATGCTAAAGGGGTTGGGACAAAAGTATGCTTTTAATTAGAGAAATGGTATCCCCAAGATCACTTTTTTTCAAGGTTTTAATAAATCTTTTTTTTTTATTCTGTCTTCCAGTTTTAGAATTGTTTCATCACTATATTATCTTATAAACGTAATACATATAGACCTGGTTAAAGAAGTCAACTCGAACCCCCCAAATTAAAATAAAATCTCCTTCTGTTTTGATACCTTCAGTCCCACTCTGCACATGTAACCACTATTTATCATTGTGTTTCTTGCATAAATTCCCTGAAACTTTATTTTCTTACACAAACACACACACAGATTGTTTTGGACCTTTTTGGAGAAATAAAAGCGTGCGATCAAACCACAGGATCATTTGAAACTTGAATTGTTCGCTAACGTCAAAACCTGAGGATGTTTGCCTTCCCGTTTATTCAGCGTCCCCTGTTTTTTTAGTGACATTATAGAGGACACGGTGTATACACTTGTTGCAATGCAGTCGACATTCAGCCTTTTCCCAGTTTTTAGCTGCTTTGAACATCCGTGAATATATGTCTTTGTGAACTTTATCTGTAGAATAAATTCCCTAAAGTGGAACTGATCAGTTAATTTCATTTGAGAATCATAATCTTATTTCATAATCCCACACTTGGAATCGCATTCGTGAAGCCCGAAACCGACACCTTGTTCTCTCTCTCTCTGGCCTTTTTGGGTAACCATTGTTTTCTGAACACCGTTTCAATCTGCATTTCTTTCATTCTAAAGTAAGTGTAGAGTCTTCTCAGATTTCACTGGCCCTGTGTACTGGTTTGCTCTTCTACTTGAATCCTCTGTCATTGTTCTAACAGATTATCTTCTTTTATTCCAGTAATCTGTACAGCATTTTACCAATCACATTACAAAAATGTCTCTTAATTAAAAATCTGTTCCTCAGATTACCTTTTTCTTCCTTTATTTGGTTTATGATTCAATATTTTAATCTTTTTATTATTAAATATGGGGGTAACTGGATCAAACCTGTCCTTTTTGGCTTCTTAGATTTTGTGTTTTGCTAGGAAGGGCTTGCCCACGTCAAAGTAATATTAAAAATAAAAATGCCCTCAGTTTTTTTTTCTTCTAATAGTTTTATACTTTTATTTTTACATTTAGATCAATGATTTATCTGGAAATAATTTTGGTCAAGAAAGAGAGGTAGAAATTCCAAATGTCTGGTCTTTGATCTTATCCTTATGGATTTGAAATTCTGCCTTTATCCCATTTGAATTCCCAGATGTATTTTGTTTATACTCGGCCTTTTAAAATCTGTACTCTTAATGTCACTGCCCACTTTTCAGGCAGCACTTAACTGCATTAATTTTTGAAGTTTTCGAATGCACATGAATATCTGCTAAGATGAATATGCAGTAATTTATTTGTTGAGAATTTCTTTGGCTCTTACTAAATTTTGGTCTTATTAAATGGACTTTAGAATAACTCCTCACCCTCCTCACAAAAATCTTATTGGTGTCTTGATGGGGATTGCAGTGCATTTATAGATTAAGTTGGAAAGAACTGATAACTTTACAATGTCCAATCTTCCCAGCTAGGTACCAAATCTGTGCTTAAATTTACTCAAGACTTCTTGCACGTTTCTCATTTGAAGTTTTATTTTATTGTTCACTTACTTCCTGATATTAAAGAGGATGTTTTGGGGCACCTGGGGGGTGTAGTCGATTAAGCGTTGACTCTTGATTTCAGCTCAGGTCATGATCTCTGGGTCGTGAGATCAAGCCCAGAGTTGGTTTCCTTGCTCAGCAGGGAGTCTGCTTGAGATTTTCTCTCTCTCCCTTCCCTCACCCCTGCGCTTTTTCTCTCTCTCTAAAATAAATAAATAGATCTTCTTAAAAAAATAAAGAGGATGCTTCTCCCCTCACTCAATTTCCTATCTGATTATTTTTCATATATAGGAAAGCTACTGTTTTTTAATGTCAATTTTTACTACCTTCTGTACTAAATTCTCTTATGACTTGTATTTTTTTTTTTTAAGATTTATTATTTGAGATAGGGAGAGTACAAACAGGGGGCAGGGGCAGAGGGAGAGAGAGAATCTTAAGCAGACTCCCCGCTGAGCATAGAGACCAGTGCAGGGCTCCATCACAACCCCTCAGATCATGACCTGAGCCGAAACCAAGAGTCGGACGCTCAACCGACTCCGCCACCTGGGCGCGCCACTACTTGTAGCGGTTTTAACAGTCATTTGTCTTGCGTCTTTCAGGCATGTAATCACTACTTATAGATCACAATAACTTTACCTCCTCCTTTCTGTTTTTGTCTATTATCTCTCTATTGCATTGATATTTTCAAAACAATATGTTAAGACTCTCTTATTTTGTTTTTAGTAGCAAGTAGGGTTATGAAAAACTAAAGTATCCCAGAGCTTGGTGCACTCTCTGGTGCAGAGGGGCCCTCAATCAGTGTATAATGAGCACAGCGATACTCTCGGCTTCACCATCCACAGGAGGCACCGACATCCCCAATGACAGTCTTATTGAGCACCTACTATGTGCTGCGCACTCTGCTGAGGGCCTGGACCCACCGGTGGTAAGACAGAATCTCTGTCTTGCCAGTTGTATTGCAGACATTATCCTGCAACCTTGCAGGAACTCCGAGAGAAGGAAATTACTACCTTTTCTGTTATTGACAAAGAAACTGCACAAGCTGCTTAATCTCTTTTAAGGTGTTGAAGAGAAACTAAAAAAGAATCATTCATTATAAAGTCAATGCCAAGTCAAGACTGCAGAGCAACGTCCCAGGCTTAAGCATTCATTTTGCTGCAGGATTTTGGTGGAGTGTTTGGCGCTCGGTTCTTAATTTGTTATAAGTTTGTATGTTTGAATTTTGAATGGCCTTGCGATTTTATTGAATTTTAAATTCTGCTTCTAGTGAGACGAATACATACATGTATATATATGGTTTTTCTTCTGTGATTTGTTTGTGAGGTGAACAATAGTAACAGCTTTGATAAAATTAAATCACCCTTATTTTATATTTCTGGGATAAATCTTACCTTGCCAGGACATGTTCTTGATACATTACAGTATTCATCGGTTAATACTGTACTTACAATTTCGAGTCTGTGTCGATAAACAAGACAGTTCAATTTTCTTTTCTTCGAGCGTTGTTTGCTCATGCAGGTTTCAAGGTTATTCAAAATTCATAAATGAGCTGAGATTTTTCTATTTCTATCTTCTAGAATACTTTGCATAAGATATGAATGACCTATTCTTCAGATCTGATAAACTATAGATGTAAAACTGTCTGGACCTTTTTCATTTTTTTCAGTGATAGGAAGATATTGGTAGCAGTGTTTTTTGATTTTGATTTTTTAAAATAGTTATTGACAAATTCTTTTCTGACATCTGGATAGGGAAGGATTTAAAAAAAAGTACAAAAAGCCATAAATATGAAAGAAAATTGATAAATACAGGTGCGCTAAAATTAAATATTTCTGGTTCACCAGAGATGTCATTAAAAATGTGAAAGATAAGCCATAATTTAGTAGAAGATATTGACAACTTATGGGCTGAATTATGTCCCCTCCAAGACAGATATGTTGAAGTCCTGACCCCCAGTACCACAGAATGGACTTTATTTGGAGATAAGGTAGCTGCACATGTAATTAGATAACCTGAGGTCAGACTGGAAGAAGGCAGCCTCTAATCCCACGTGACCGGTGTCCCTGTGAGAAGGACATTTATTTTTTTATTTTTTTTTAATTTTTTTATTGTTATGTTAATCACCATATATTACATCATTAGTTTTTGGTGCAGTGTTCCATGATTCATTGTTTGTTCATAACACCCAGTGCTCCATGCAGAACGTGCCCTCCTCAATGCCCATCACCAGGCTAACCCATCCCCCTACCCCCCTCCCCTCTAGAACCCTCAGTTTGTTTTTCAGAGTCCATCATCTCTCATGGTTCGTCTCCCCCTCTGACATACTCCCCTTTTCTTCCTCTCCTGTTATCTTCTTCTTTTTCTTTTTTCTTAAAATATGTTGCATTATTTGTTTCAGAAGTACAGATCTGTGATTCAACAGTCTTGCACAATTCACAGCGCTCACCGTAGCACATACCCTCCCCAATGTCTATCACCCAGCCACCCCATCCCTCCCACCCCCAACCACTCCAGTAACACTCAGTTTCTTTCCTGAGATTAAGAATTCCTCATATCAGTGAGGTCATGTGATACATGTCTTTCTCTGATTGACTTATTTCACTCAGCGTAACACCCTCCAGTTCCATCCACGTCGTTGCAAATGGCAAGATCTCATTCCTTTTGATGGCTGCATAATATTCCATTGGGTATATATACCACTTCTTCGTTATCCATTCATCTGTCGATGGGCATCTTGGCTCTTTCCACAGTTTGGCTATGGTGGACATTGCTGCTATAAACATTGGGGTACACGTACCCCTTCGGGTCCCTACATTTGTATCTTTGTGGTAAATACCCAGTAGTGCAATTGCTGGATCGAACGGTAGCTCTAATTTCAACTGTTTGAGGAACCTCCATACTGTTTTCCAGAGGGGTTGCACCAGCTTGCATTCCCACCAACAGTGTAGGAGGGTTCCCCTTTCTCCACATCCCCGCCAACATCTGTCGTTCCCTGACTTGTTAATTTTAGCCATTCTGACGGGTGTGAGGTGGTATCTCATTGAGGTTTTGATTTGGATTTCCCTGATGCCAAGCGATGTTGAGCACTTTTTCATGTGCCTGTTGGCCATTTGGATGTCTTCTTTGGAGAAATGTCTGTTCATGTGTTCTGCCCATTTCTTGATTGGATTATTTGTTCTTTGGGTGTTGAGTTTGATAAGTTCTTTATAGATTTTGGATACTAGCCCTTTATCTGATATGTCATTTGCAAATATTTTCTACCATTCTGTCGGTTGTCTTTTGGTTTTGTGGACTGTTTCTTTTGCTGTGCAGAAGCTTTTTATCTTGATGAAATCCCAATAGTTCATTTTTGCCCTGGCTTCCCGTGCCTTTGGCGATGTTTCTAGGAAGAAGTTGCTGCGGCTAAGGTCGAAAAGGTTGCTACCTGTGTTCTCCTTTAGGATTTGGATGGACTCCTGTCTCACGTTTAGGTCTTTCAACCATTTGGAGTCATTTTTGTGTGTGGTGTAAGGAAATGGTCCAGTTTCATTCTTCTGCATGTGGCTGTCCAATTTTCCCAACACCATTTGTTGAAGAGACTGTCTTTTTGCCATTGGACATTCTTTCCTGCTTTGTCAAAAATAAGTTGACCATAGAGTTGAGGGTCCATTTCTGGGCTCTCAATTCTGTTCCATTGATCTATGTGTCTGTTTTTGTGCCAGTACCATACTGTCTTGATGATGACAGCTTTGTAATAGAGCTGGAAGTCCGGAATTGTGATGCCGCCAGCTTTGCTTTTCTTTTTCAGTATTCCTCTGGCTATTCGGGGTCTCTTCTGGTTCCATACAAATTTTAGGATTATTTGTTCCATTTCTTTGAAAAAAGTGGATGGTATTTTGATGGGGATTGCATTGAATGTGTAGATTGCTCTAGGTAGCATTGACATCTTCACAATGTTGATTCTCCCAATCCATGAGCATGGAACGTTTTTCCATTTCTTTGTGTCTTCTTCAATTACTTTCCTGAGTATTTTATAGTTTTCTGAGTACAGATCCTTTGCCTCTTTGGTTAGATTTATTCCTAGGTATCTAATGGTTTTGGGTGCAATTGTAAATGGGATAGACTCCTTGATTTGTCTCTCTTCTGTCTTGTTGTTGGTGTATAGGAATGCCACTGATTTCTGTGCATTGATTTTATATCCTGCTACTTTACTGAATTCCTATATGAGTTCTAGCAGTTTTGGGGTGGAGTCTTTTGGGTTTTCCACATACAGTATCATATCATCTGCAAAGAGTGAGAGTTTGACTTCCTCTTTGCCGATTTGGATGCCTTTGATTTCTTTTTGTTGTCTGATTGCTGTGGCTAGGACTTCTAATACTATGTTGAATAGCAGTGGTGAGAGTGGACATCCCTGCCGCGTTCCTGACCTTAGGGGAAAAGCTCTCAGCCTTTCCCCATTGAGAATGATATTCGCTGTAGGTTTTTCGTAGATGGCTTTTATGATATTGAGGTATGTACCCTCTATCCCTATACTCTGAAGAGTTTTGATCAAGAAAGGATGTTGTACTTTGTCAAATGCTTTTTCTGCATCTATTGAGAGGATCATATGATTCTTGTTCTTTCTTTTGTTAATGTATTGTATCACGTTGATTGATTTGCGGATGTTGAACCAGCCTTGCAACCCAGGGATAAATCCCACTTGGTCGTGGTGAATAATCCTTTTAATGTACTGTTGGATCCTATTGGCTAGTATTTTGGTGAGAATTTTTGCATCCATGTTCATCAAGGATATTGGTCTGTAATTCTCTTTTTTGATGGGGTCTTTGTCTGGTTTTGGGATCAAGGTAATGCTGGCCTCATAAGATGAGTTTGGAAGTTTCCCTTCCATTTCTATTTTTTGGAACAGTTTCAGGAGAATAGGTATTAATTCTTCTTGAAATGTCTGATAGAATTTCCCTGGGAAGCCATCTGGCCCTGGGCTTTTGTTTCTTGGGAGATTTTTGATGACTGTTTCAATTTCTTTAGTGGTTATAGGTCTGTTCAGGTTTTCTATTTCTTCCTGGTTCAATTTTGGTAGTAGATACATCTCTAGGAATGCACCCATTTCTTCCAGGTTATCTAATTTGCTGGCATAGAGTTGCTCATAATATGTTCTTATAATTGTTTGTATTTCTTTGGTGTTGCTTGTGATCTCTCCTCTTTCATTCATGATTTTGTGGATTTGGGTCATTTCTCTTTTCTTTTTGATCAGTCTGGCCAGGGGTTTATCAATCTTGTTAATTCTTTCAAAGAACCAGCTCCTAGTTTCGTTGATCTGTTCTACTGTTCTTTTGGTTTCTAGTTCATTGATTTCTGCTCTGATCTTTATGATTTCTCTTCTCCTGCTGGGTTTAGGCTTTATTTGCTGTTCTTTCTCCAGCTCCTTTAGGTGTAGGGTTAGGTTGTGTATTTGAGACCTTTCTTGTTTCTTGAGAAAGGCTTGTATTGCTATATACTTTCCTCTCAGGACTGCCTTTGCTCTATCCCAAAGATTTTGAACAGTTGTGTTTTCATTTTCATTGGTTTCCATGAATTTTTTTAATTCTTCTTTAATTTCTTGGTTGACCCATTCATTCTTTAGTAGGATGCTCTTTAGCCTCCATGTATTTGAGTTCTTTCCAACTTTCCTCTTGTGGTTGAGTTCTAGTTTCAAAGCATTGTGGTCTGAAAATATGCAGGGAATGATCCCAATCTTTTGGTACCGATTGAGACCTGATTTGTGACCTAGGATGTGATCAATTCTGGAGAATGTTCCATGGGCACTAGAGAAGAATGTGTATTCCACTGCTTTGGGATGGAATGTTCTGAATATGTCTGTGAAGTCCATTTGGTCCAGTGTGTCATTTAAAGTCTTTATTTCCTTGTTGATCTTTTGCTTAGATGATCTGTCCATTTCAGTCAGGGGGGTGTTAAAGTCCCCCACTATTATTGTATTGTTGTCAATGTGTTTCTTTGCTTTTGTTATTAATTGCCTTATATAATTGGCTGCTCCCATGTTCGGGGCATAGATATTTACAATTGTTAGATCTTCTTGTTGGATAGACCCTTTAAGTAGGATATAGTGTCCTTCCTCATCTCTTATTACAGTCTTTGGTTTAAAATCTAATTTGTCTGATAGAAGGATTGCCACCCCAGCCTTCTTTTGGTGTCCATTAGCATGGTAAATGGTTTTCCACCCCCTCACTTTCAATCTGGGGGTGTCTTTGGGTCTAAAATGAGTCTCTTGCAGACAGCATATTGATGGGTCTTGTTTTTTAATCCAATCTGATAGCCTGTGTCTTTTGATTGGGGCATTTAGCCCATTTACATTCAGGGTAACTATTGAAAGGTATGAATTTAGTGCCATTGTATTACCTGTAAGGTGACTGTTAACTGTCTGTTGTCTGTGTTCGTTTCTGCTCTTTGCTGCTTTTAGGTTCTCTCTTTGCTTAGAGGACCCCTCTCAATATTTCTTGGAGGGCTGGTTTCATGTTTGCAAATTCCTTTAGTTTTTGTTTGTTCTGGAAGCTTTTGATCTCTCCTTCTATTTTCAATGATAGCCTAGCTGGATATAGTATTCTTGGCTGCATATTTTTCTCGTTTAGTGCTCTGAAGATATCTTGCCAGTCCTTTCTGGCCTGCCAGGTCTCTGTGGATAGGTCTGTTGCCAATCTAATGTTTCTACCATTGTAGGTTACATATCTCTTCTCCCGAGCTGCTTTCAGGATTTTCTCTTTGTCTCTGAGACTCGTAAGTTTTACTATTAGATGTCAGGGTGTTGACCTATTTTTATTGATTTTGAGAGGGGTTCTCTGTGCCTCCTGGATTTTAATGTCTGTTTCCTTCCTCACATTAGGGAAGTTCTCTGCTATAATTTGCTCCAATATACCTTCTGCCCCTCTCTCTCTCTCTTCTTCTGGGATCCCAATTATTCTAATGTTGTTTCGTCTTATTGTATCACTTATCTCTCGAATTCTGCCCTCGTGATCCTGTAGTTGTTTCTCTCTCTTTTTCTCAGCCTCTTTATTTTCTATCATTTGGTCTTCTATATCGCTGATTCTCTCTTCTGCCTCATTTATCCTAGCATTTAGTGCCCCCATTTTTGATTGCACCTCATCAATAGCCTTTTTGATTTCGATTTGGTTAGATTTTAGTTCTTTTATTTCTCCAGAAAGGGTTTCTCTAATAACTTCCACGCTTTTTTCAAGCCCAGCTAGTATCTTTAAAGTCATGATTCTGAACTCTAGGTCCGACATCGTACTAATGTCCGTATTGAGTAGGTCCCTGGCTGACGGTACTACCTCTTGTTCTTTTTGCTGAGGTGATTTTTTTCGTCTTGTCATTTTGTCCAGAGGAGAATAGATGAATGAGAGAACAAAAGGCTAACAGGTTTACAACTTCCCCAGCAAATATACTGTATACAAATCAGAAAAGACCTGAAACCAGGGGAAAAGAAAGGGAAAGAAAGAAAAAAGAAAGAGAAAAAGAAAAAAAAAAGAAAAAAAGATAAAAACAAAAACAAAACAATTCAAAAAAGGCAGAATATGATCAAATATGATCAGGCTAGTGCATAGATCAGTGCCACACACTAGATTTTGGGCGTATTTTGGTCTGTTAGAAAAAAGTGCCTCCTAAAATTTTAAAGGAAGAAAGACATATATGTACAAAATAAGGGTTGATACAATGAAGGGATGGAAGATGACTGTAAAGATGAAAATTATAAAAGATTTTATAAAAGGACTTGGTAAGTTAAGTTGTTTGAAAAAAGAAAGGAGATTTAAGGAAAAAAAAAAAAAGGAAAAAGGGAGAGAATGTGATCAGGCAGGAGACTAGAACAAAGCCATACACTAGTGGTTTAGGGTATATTTTGATCTGTTAGAAGAAACTGTACCTCAAAATTTTAAAGAGAGAACAACTTATATATATATGCCAAAAACAAGGATAACTACTATGAAGGGATAAAATATGACTCTAAAAATGAAAAAAAAATAAAAAATGTTTTTTTTTTAAAAAAGGGATTTATAAGATGTTGGTTGAAAAAGGGAAAAAGAAAAATAAAAAAAAGTCAACAAAAATTAACTTTGATGAAATAATGAATCATGGTAAAAAAAAAAAAAAAAAAAAAAAAAAAAAAAAAAAAAGAAGCCATGAATCTATGTGCAGTATTCCCCTAGCGCTGGAGTTCTCCTATTCTCCTTGATCGATCAACTTGGTCTTGGCTTGCTGGCTGTCCGTGCTGATCTTCTGCGGGAGGGGCCTGTTGCTGTGGTTTCCAAATGTCTTTGCCGGAGGCGGAATTGCCCCGCCCTTGTCGGTCCGGGCTAAGGAAGCTGCTCGGGTTTGCTCTCAGGAGCTTTTGTTCCCTGCAAGCTCTCGGTACAGCTTTGGAGGACCAGGGCAGAAATGGTGGCCTCCCAATCTCTGCCCAGAGGAGCCGAGAACTCGGGGCCCCACTCCTCAGTGCGCTCCCAGAGAAAAGCAGTCACTCCCGTCTCCCCGGTCTCTGGCCGCACTCCACGCTCACCCGGCCTGTGATCGAGCGTTTCTATCTCTGCCACCCGGCCCCGTGTGGAGTCTCCAAACCCAGCAGATCCCTGCAGTGCGTTCCCGCACCGCTCCTCCCCGGGAAGGAAGGGGAGTCTCCCCGGATCTGCTGCTTGTTGGGTCCTTGCTGGGGGAGCCGTGCCCCAACTGGGCCGCAGATCACAGTTTATGGCAACCCCGAGCTGAGAGCCCGCGACTCGGCTCCGTATCTGCAGCCGGCTTCCCGGCTCCGATCCCTGGGAGCTCTGCTGCACTCAGGCTCCCCCGGTCTTTCTGTGACCCCAAGGGTCCTGAGACCACACTGTCCCGGGAGGATTCCACCCCCCACTTAGCCACTGCAGCGACGTCCCTCCGCGGAGCCGACTTCTAAAAGGTCCGATTTTGTGCTCCGCGGCTCTAGCACTTGCCAGAAGCGGCCGACGGAGGCCCCCTCCCCCGCCGTCTATCCTCCCGAATATCGCCTCGGGTTCACTTCTCCGCACGCCCTACCTTCCAGTAAGTGGTCGCTTCTCTGTTCAGAGAGTTGTTGCCACTCTCCTCTTCGATCTCCTGTTGAGTTCGTAGGTGTTCAGAATGGTTTGATCCCTATTCAGCTGAATTCCTGAGACCAGACGAAATCCAGGTCTCCTATTCCTCCGCCATCTTGCTCCGCCCCCGAGAAGGACATTTAAACACGGATGTGGACACAGGGAGGGGAGGCCCTGCGGAGACAGAGTCAAGGGCTCCTGGAGGCACCTGCCGCGGGCAGAGGTGAGGGCGGGTTTGCAAACAACATGGCCCTGGACCTCGACTCCAGACTCGTAGCCTCCGGGACTCCAAGAACCAGCTTCTGTGGTTTCAAGCCCCCCCGTTTGTGTCACCTTCTTATGGTGACAAATACCTAGGAAACAAATACAGTAACATCTAATTTCCCACGGATCAGTGTCTAGAATGTATTAAGAAATTTTTTTCTTTAATTTTTTTATTGTTATGTTAATCACCATACATTACATCATTAGTTTGTGATGTAGTGTTCCATGATTCATTGTTTGAGCATAACACCCAGTGCTCCACGCAGAACGTGCCCTCTTTAATACCCATCACCAGGCTAACCCATCCCCCCACCTCCCTCCCCTCTAGAACCCTCAGTTTATTTCTCAGAGTCCATCGTCTCTCATGGTTCGTCTCCCCCTCCAATGCTCCCCTTTATTCTTCCCCTCCTGCTATCTTCTTCATTTGTATTAAGAAATTTTAAAAGTTAATGAGCAAAAGACAAACCACCCAAACAGGAAAATGGGCAAGCAACATAAATTGGGAAATTATGAATATTGAAGGAATACAGCTCCACTGCTTCCCACTGCCGCCAGGGGAAGCGAAGTAGTCTGCAACAACAGGTCTTCCTCATCATGAGATGGGAAATTATTGCTGAGCTGCCTATCACTCAGAGTTTGCAGGGATGTGGGGAAAGTGGGTGCAGGCATTGCTGGGCCAGGGGCTATGGGCTTCCCATCCCTGCCACAACAAGTTACTGCAAACCCAGGGGCTTCCAACAGCACACATCATTATCTGATGGTTCTAGGGGCCAGACGTTTGGAAGGGGTCTCACCAGGCGACACTTAGTGTTTGCAGGGATGTTCCTGTGCAGCCTCTAGGAGAGAATGTCCTCGTTTGCCACTCCCAGCATCTAGAGGCTGCCCACATTCCCTGGCTCCTGGCATCTCCCTCCATCGGCAAAGCCAGCCATGGCCCATAGAGTCTTTCTCACATCACATCCCTTTGCCACTGACTGTCCTGTCTCTGTCTTTCATGTTTAAAGGATCCCTGTGGCTACATGGGGCCCCCTGGATGACCCAGCACCATCTCCTTTTTATCAAAGTCACCTGGTGAACCAACTTAATTCTCCTTCCCCATGGAGTAACACATACACAGGTGGTGTGGATTAGGACATGGACATCTTTGGGAGGCCACTTTTCTGCCTAGTACAGAGTATGCACTTGACAGAGTGATTGGATAACACCTGGGCAAGCTTGAAGGCACCCCCACCCTTGGGCCCAGCCACTCTGCTTCTGGCATCTTTCCAAAGAAACTCTCATCATGTGTCCAAGGAGACATCTCAAAGGGTGTCCTTTGTATTTCTGTATCAGCAAAAAAGTCTGGCTCTCCATCAATAGAGGAACAAATGAGCCAATCATGGTTTGTGCATAGGAAGGAATACCATACACTAGTCAAAAATTAGTGAACCAGATTCACATGTCTCTGTGTGGACCAACAACACACAACATCAAGTTAAAAAAAAATCACTTGATTTTTTTAAAAATTATGAACAATAAATTTTATGTAAATTTTTAAAAGATTCATTGAGAGTACAGATTATTTATGGGAAAATAAAAATGTAGCAAAAACAAAAAGCATATGTGAGGAGTGTGTTCACTTCACAGAAACCATCATGTTGGGGGGTGGTTGCCGCTGGAGCTATAAAAATTTATTTCAAATAGGTTTCAATACAAATATGTTAAATGTGTTAAATGTGGTTAAATAGGATAATATATGTTCAGCTTGGAAGGAGGTAAATAGGTAGGCATCTTTATTGTTTTTATATGTTTTAAATATTTCACAATTAAAAATACAAAAATATAAAAATTAAGAGTAACACATGCCTTGAAAAAATAAATTTTTCTTCAGAAGTAATATATGATCACCATAGAAATTTGAGAAGTATAGGTAATAGTGATGAAGAAGGAAAAATCTATGCTGACTCATAGATACATACAAACAATGAGCTCTATTGTATGCTATTCCTATAGAAAATTGGGATGATGCTACATACACAGTGAACGCATTTTTAAATTTATGCTATACTATGAATGTAATCCAACTGATTTTTTTATTGTTATGTTAATCACCATACATTACATCATTAGTTTTTGATGTAGTGTTCCATGATTCAGTGCTCCATGCAGAACGTGCCCTCTTTAATACCCACCACCAGGCTAACCCATCCCCCCACCCCCCTCCCCTCTAGAACCCTCAGTTTGTTTTTCAGAGTCCATCGTCTCTCATGGTTCGTCTCCCCCTCCGATTTACTCCCCTTCATTCTTCCCCTCCTGTTATCTTCTTTTTTTTTTCTTAACATACATTGCATTATTTGTTTCAGAGGTACAGATCTGTGATTCAACAGTCTTGCACAATTCACAGTGCTCACCACAGTACACACCCCCCCCAATGCCCATCACCCAGCCACCCCATCCCTCCCACACCCCCACCACTCCAGCAACCCTCAGTTTGTTTCCTGAGATTAAGAATTCCTCATATCGGTGAGGTCATAGGATACATGTCTTTCTCTGATTGACTTATTTCACTCAGCGTAACACCCTCCAGTTCCATCCACGTCCTTGCAAATGGCAAGATCTCATTCCTTTTGATGGCTGCATAATATTCCATTGTGTATATATACCACATCTTCTTTATCCATTCATCTGTCGATGGGCATCTTGGCTCTTTCCACAGTTTGGCTATTGTGGACATTGCTGCTATAAACATCGGGGTGCACGTACCCCTTCGGATCCCTACCTTTGTACCTTTGTGGTAAATACCCGGTAGGGCAATTGCTGGATTGTATGGTAGCTCTATTTTCAACTGTTTGAGGAAACTCCATACTGTTTTCCAGAGTTCTACCGATGTTTTTGAAAGCATGGTTGTTAATGGCTGTATAGTTTTCCATTTAATAGAAATAACCAAAGGCTCCTTAATTATTGGACATAAGTTCTTTCTAATTTTTCACTGTTATAAATGAGGTTGTCACAAACATCCTTATGCAGCTCGGCTCCCACTTTCTTATTATTTCTGTAGGCAAGATTCCAAGAGATCAAATCACTGGATCAAAAAGGTAAGAATATTTCAGAGTCCCTCAGACATGTTGTCTAATGGCTTCCAGGAAGGTTTTAGCTACTTGAACCTCTCCAACCTGGTTTTCTTTCCTATTTTAATCTATGGCTGAACTTTGAATGGCTCTCTGAATCACTGAATGGTGCACTTATGTTTAGTATCAGTTTGCTGGGGGGTTATCTTATTGTCATAGTTTAAAATTTTCTAATCCCCGAGTGGAGCACTCACAGTATGAACTATAATATTATATAACGATAATAATTAATATCATTGATTATTAATATTAATATTTATTAATATTAAATATAATATTATTATTGCTTAATAATCCTAACCTGCGCTGGTCACTAGCACTGGAAATGAGTCAATGCATAGATCTTGCTGGTGATAGGTCACTATATTATTATTTATCTTTTCTTCCAAGCTATACCCCAGGTGGCAGGGGAAAGATAACCTGCAGAATGGTAATAACGACGATGATGATGATGATGGCGATTTGCCTTTGTGTGTGTGTGTACTCAGATCGACTCTTCTAGGTCCTTCTGAGACTGGGAGTAGCTGGTGGGCAGTGTTGGGACGGGAGTTTGGAGACCACATGTCTAGCTTCCCCATTGCTTCCTTTATTGCCCATCAAATTAGGAATGTGGGGTTTGTCACCACATCAGCTGAGGTTTCTGACTTGGGTCAGCGACTTGGCAATTCGGGTGAGGGATGGGCTTGGGGGGCAGGACGCGACCGGGGTCTGGCTTCATGGAGCTGGCCTCCTCCCAGGCCTGACGACCCCCCCTCTTGCTGTCTCCCAGCTGTGGGCTCTGCGTTTCAGCCCCGTGCATCTGGCCTCAGATAACTGAGCAGAACAGAGTCTCTTGTCCCCATTGCCAATGGCAAGGAGAGAAGAGCAGAGGTAAAAATCTCATGCAAAGGAATCTGTAATTTCTTTTCATGTTCTGTCAGACCTCTTGATCCCGGCTCCTTCTCCTTCAGAGGAACCTGCCAGGCCAATTCTGCTTCCGGCTTCGGAGACTCTCACCTCCTCCGCCACACCCCGGAGGTGCCCCGAGGCCACAAACACCTTTCCAGAACCGGACGGCTGCCGGGAGGGCTGACTGAGGCCATTGAGCCCACCGTGCCTGCCGGAAATTGGAGGAACAGAAGCCAGTCTCCTTGTGCTTTTCTCATCACCCTGCTTTCTGGATGTGCCTCTTTCTGGGAGAAGGGACTAACTCACAGGCCAGGAGATCAGTGGCTGGGGCAAGACCATTCGTCAATAACCAGTTCCAGGTACGTCTGCTGGGAGCTTTGGGTGAGGCCAGCCCACCTCCTGCGGCATCCGCTCACATCCACCCACACGGGGTTAGGCTCCAGCCAAGAGCGGGACAGAGTCTGGGATCTGGAAGAGAAAACATCTTCTCTCGCTGTTGAGAGATGTGTGTAGGGTACCCAGAGGACCTGGTGGGGGGCTCCCAGTTGCATCTCTATCTGATGTTCAGAAAACACCCCTTCCTCTGGTGTGTGCATGAGACAGGCCCCGCCTGGCCCTGAGTGCACAATTTCATGATTCAGGGCAAAGTCTAGCGGGGCAAGGGCCCAGCCTGTGCTGCACTGGTCTGGGTCTTGGGTAATTTCCAACTTTTTCTGTGACATTCCAAATTCTCTTTGAAGCTCCTAATGGACCAGTGCTCAAAGGATATTTTGATCATTTGTGTCTAGCTCTCAGGGCCATCGTGACAGGATGGGAATCAAGATGTCTTGCTCACAGTTCATTGAGACATTTTCTTTGGGGTAAGGCGGTCCGTGACATCGATTCAATATTGAACGATGTTCTCGAGTGGGGACCCCTTCTTCGGTGCCCTGCTCTGCAACGGTGGACCCTTCTCCAGAGGAGCAAAACCCAGTCGGCTGCCATGCCCTCATGCACTTCCTTCCCCTCCTTTGTCTCCTCGTGGTAATTTTTTCCTCAGAAAGAAACCTTTCCTGGAAAATGTAAGCTCTGGTAGTGCTAAATTGCACTCTATAATCTTCCATTTGATTTTTGCTAGTTAAATTCACACCTCAAATGTAGACTTTTACCTTAGGCGACTCTTTTGATTCTTCCAGTCGATTGCGAATTTAGCAAAATGCGGAGTGCATACCCCTCTCTGGTAATTACTGGTTTATACATCCCTTCCTCTTCCCTTCAGGACCTTGCTGGGAAGTTTCTGTTCTCCTGGGTTTCAATGAGTGAGATTAAACCCATTCTGTGCTGAGCTGTTGGTTAAGACAATGTCCTCAGGGCTATGGGGTTTGTTAAATGTCTCCCAGATCCTCCTTTGTGTTGGGTCACGCTCAGGAATGGCTTCCACGGCTGTCCGGGTCCAGCTCGGACGGTCTTGGTGAGACTACACGTGAGTGAGGCTCCCCGGGCTTCTGGGCCATTCTGTGTGTCTCCAGGAGCGTCCTCTGACCTGCAGGACACAGAAGAGGAGTGGGACCTGCTTTCTCTCCCTCCCCTCGGGAAACAGCCCGGCCTGGCCCTGCCCGCACGGGAGGCGAATGTCATCTGGCTGGTGACATGGCCGGTATGCCACCTGCTCTGGAAGCCGGGGGCGTGGGGGGGGGGGTCCCTGCTGGTGAAGGGCTGTGTGGGCTTCAGCGGCAGTGCTAACTTTGGGTGCTGGCTCCTACCCAGGGGCTCGCGGTTCTTGGTGATGGTTTCTCTGCTTCTTTCACAGTTGCCCAAGAAGTACCATCAAATTTCTTATAAATCGTCTTGAAGATGCTGATTTGGAGGCAGAAAATATTTCTAGAGAAGGAGCCAAGAACAGACTGCTTTTGGTGTAAATCATGGAGGCGGCCAGCCCCAGGCCCCGACACTGCGTCCGCCCTTCATGTGCCCCATGTGGGCTCTTGCCCCTCACAGGGTGTCCTGGGCCCCCTCTGTCCCTCCAGGAATGGAGCAGAAACCGCAAGAAATCATTTTCCTCCTCCTCACCCCCTTCACATCGTGCCACGGGGCGTGCCCTTGCGCACGCGGCGCGTGCATCTCCCCTGGCGCGTTCTGCATGGGGCCAGGATGCCCTGATTCCCATCACCCAGCCCGGCCAGCTGTCTCCCCACCCCGGGGTTGCAAACATATCAGATGTTTCTTTCCATTGGCTGACCTTTCTTAGGAACTGAGCTGGTCATGGGTTCAAGATTGAGCTGGTTTCTGCTCCCCCTTGAACACCTCCCGAGGGTGGCCCCTGGGCCCGGTGCCGGCTGGCAAAAACCCTAGCTTGGCAGGCGGTTTCCCGCCCAGGAGGCGCCTTGCAGGGACTTTCTGGGGATTGCCTCCTCTGATCCTTCCAACTCCTTTAGCTCTCTTATCTCCACCTCACAAACAGGGAAACTGAGTCTCAGAGAAGGAAGATGACCCACAGGCAGGGCCTGTGAGCAAGAGCGTAGTTAGGACCCAGCTGGCCTTCAGACCCAGCCGGGCTCCCGCAGGATCGACCCAAGTCAGGCCCTTCTCTGCCTGCAGGGTCGAGTCCAACCCTGAAGCCTTCGAGGTGTGCTTTCTTCCCCAGGTCCGCCCCGCCCACCCCTGCAGCTGTGCAGACCCCCGGAAGGCTGACGCCTCCTGCCCTCCACCTGCAGTGGGCATGCAACGAGCAGGGGCCTCTGTGTGGCTGATGGTCCACTTCCAGGTTCCCTCCACATGGAGACTAGTAAGGCTTCTGCCCCCGGCCCCTCGGAGAGAATGTTCCCCATCAGACCCCCAGTGTGAACTCTGCCTAGGGCTGGGTTTCTCTCATTGTTAGTCTGAGCCCCAGGTGTGTGGCGTTGTGAAGACAGGTGCTTGTGGCAAGACAGGCTAACATGCGCCCTAACAGGGGTTCATCCTGAGATGATGAGGGGTCTCCAGCCAGGTTCTCTTTTTCTCTTCCTCAAAGGGAACTTGCCAGCTTTGAAGGTCACTGGTGAGGCTGGACACAAACCACTGAGGATGCACTTGATCTATATGGAAACAGCTGCATTCTCCAGGGGAACCTAAGAACCATGAAGGGGCTGGAGGTTGGGGGAAGCTCCCCGAACACAGCGCTTATGTGCACACACACACCCCCCCCCAACATGCACAATGCACATGTGTATATGCAAAATCACACACACACACACGTGCATATCAGACCAGTTACGCACATAAGCCTTGCACACACAAACCTGCATGCAGAGGCATGGCCCAGCCTCCAAGCCCCACTCTTACTAAACACCCTGAGCTATGTTCGGGGAGGAGCAGGGGCTTCTTTCCAGACTATTTCAAACCATTAGACCAGCAAGGCAGGTGCACCAGGATTTACATGACCCCTCCCTGATCCGATGCTGGGGCCAGACCCTTGCAGGGGCTAAATACAGTTGTCTTTAAATCCAAATATTTGGCTGTCTCTATAGAAACCCCAGGCCTTGTTCACTGCAGTTGGGGGCGGGGGAGAGTCTACCAGCCCTAGTATGGACCCCTTAGTTTACAAGCGAGGAGAGGCCCAGACAAAGGAGGAGAGCCACCCGGGCGTCCGTGGGGAGGAGGGTGCCAGGCTGGGAGCAGAGCTACTCTAGACCACTCAGGGGTCAACCTCGCATATCCCCAGCTGCTCTCCCTTCCTTCCTTGTGGCTGCTTACTGCCCTTCCTTGTGCTACCTTCTCTGGGATCAATTTGTTCCCCGGTTCCAGAAAATCAGTCTATGCTGTTTTAACTTCCAAACGGTGGCTCCAAACGAGATTTCCCAGTTACATCTGAAAATGTAATAAAATAAGTCTTCGTGCTGACAACCCCTGTGTAGGCCATTTGGAAAACATCAAAGGATGAATGCTAAATGTTCATTCCTAATGCCCCGTGTGCCGCGTGAGCCCCAGGATAATCAGCCTTGCCTCTTGCAAAACTTGCTCTCATTCTCAACCGATGGAGAGGAATTGATAATGTCCAATGAGCTTTTGTGACATGAGATTCTGGATGTCCTGAGCAGACGGCCAGTCTGGGAAAGTCCCAGCTCTGTTCTTGGACAGCCCACCATCCGGTAAACCTGAGGCTCACATCACAGTACAGCTGTGGCCTTCTGAGAGTTTCGGGGGTGGCATCTGAGAAGGGAAATCTAAAGGTGGTTCCTAAGTGTCTCTTTTTCCAGGTAATCGAGGGGTCAGGGGGAGACCGTCCTTTCCTGACTCTTGACCCACTTTTGGCATGAGAATTAGTATCTTGTTGTGATTTTACTTTGAGGATGAACCTGGAGAAACAGGCACATTTGATTTTCAAGTTTACCAGCCCTCTCTGTACCCTAGGTACAACGGCCACAGGTTCCTCAGCTTGCTCTGTCTCTCCCTCCCTTTCGCATTCGCTGTGTGGACCCTGACTCCCACCCACCTGCAGCATCCCCAGGAGCCCACCTGTGAAGCCATCCTGCCCTCTCCTCCAAGGGGCACACAGTGGATGCGCAATCTACACTGGGGGTTGAACTTCTGCCCGAACAGTGAGATGCTGGCCATCAGCTCTGCCTCCATGAAGAAAGCAGAGATGACAGTGGGCACCACTGGGTGGGGGGCATGCTAGGGAGGAAACACAATGAGATATGGAAATACCGGGTCATTGAGGGGTTTCTAAAGAATGGCTCAAAGCGAAGGTAATGAGTGTGAACTCTGAAAGTAACCAGAGGTCTGTCCCTGCCTCTCCCACAGCTCAGCTCTTTGCCTTCGGGGGGAAAATGTTACCAGGTGGACAGACTTGGCCTGGCTGGACCTTCCTGCATGCAGACCCCAGCCAGCAGGCACCCCACTCCCATCTTTTAGCCCCAAGAGGGCCCGCTTGGGGTGAGATCTTTTAGCTCACCATTTCTGTCCTCCGTCTTGGGTCTCTCTTTGAAAATGCAGCAGACAGTTCTTCCAAATCTTGGTTAGCCACAGTTGGGGGGGAAAGTCTGAAAGCCCTGAATTACTGATGGCACCCAGTCAGCTCAGCCCTGGCGCTGCCCATTGGGATGTGCCTAGACCTAGAGCTGCCTGGCTGCCGGGTTGCCGGTGCCATTTCCAGCTCATGCCAAGTGGGGAGAGGCTGAGTGGGGTGGGGTGGGCACTGGAGCCGGCCGGGGGTACCCCCTCTCTCCAAGGACAGGAACCAGTGAGGGGTGAGAATGGGGGGCGGGGGTCTGCCACCCTGTCCAGTAAGAGCAGAGCCCACAGCCCTCCCCTCCCCGCCTCCCCCCAGCTCACTCTGGGACCCGTCAGGGTCTGCGTGCTCCTTTCCAGAGCAGGAACCTGGCTCGAGCACTGGGCCCTTTCCTGACCCGGGCCCTCATTCACACAGCCCAGGCTTCTTTCTCCAGCCAAGATGGCAAGTTCCCTGTGGGCAACACTGGTTCTAGAACCTTCTTTCATACTTTTCATAGGCTGAAACGGGGTAGACACCAGACTGGCCAGGCGAAGTTAGTTGTGCCCAGTATGGACTCAGGGGCCTGGAAGCCTGCCTCAACCCAGGGGCTTTACCCTCACCTGGTCACTACCCCATGGAGCTCTGGACATGGAACACATGAGGGTTCTGTTGTGTGATGACCTGAGTTAGCTCTGGTCACTTTAGTACTCGCGGTGACTAAAGGGTTGGGAGCAGGTATCTGAGGAGCTGAGCCCGGGAGGCCATAGGAGTATTGTGGCTGTTCTAGCAGCTCCCACAAATGCAGTGGCTTGAAACAGCCCAAATGGACTCCGACATTCTGAAGGTCATAACCGGGAAATCAACTATAATCAAGAAGTTGGCAGGACTGCATTCCTTCCGAAGGCTCTCGAAAGCATCCTTCCTTGCCTTTTTGAGCTTCTAGAAGCTTCCTGCCTTCCTTGGCTGGTGCCTGCATCACTCCAACCTCTGCTTCCATCCTCACATCCTTGACTCTGACCTTCCTGCCTCCCATTCTCACAAGGATCCTTGTGATGATACTGGACTCACTGGGGTCATCCAAAATAATCCCTCCACCCAGCATCCCTCACCTAGTCACATTCTCCAAGTCCCTTCCATTTCGCCATGTCAGGGAAGAGGTTTTGGGGATAGAATGTGGAAACCTTTAGGAGGGTTTAGTCTGTCTACCAAAGAGGCACCCAAATACGACGGAAAAGCCCCAGGAGGGAGGGGGCTTTATCAGAGGAAGCATGGCAGCTGCTGGGAGTGGTTAAATGTGGGTATTTGGAGAGAACCCTGCTGGCTTTCCTCTCTTGGTGCTTTCTAGTCCTCTGCCTAGTTAATTTCCTTTGTTTTTCATTCAGAAGTTTGAATTCTCTCCCCTCTACACGCACACTGATTCGCATGCTATTTCTTTCTTTCTTTTTTTTCTTTTTAATTTGTCATTTATTGAAGCTGATGGAGTGAACTGGATAAGAGTACCCCAGAGTAACTGATGTGCCACTTAAAATATTGAACATCCATTTAGAAAAAATAAATGTACTGAACATTCGGTCCCATCACACCGTGTGGAGCTCTGCCCCTGCACTCTGGGGTCTCAGCCAGAGAGCAAATTCCCCCAACTCCAACCTTGGAGAGCGAGGCTTGTTCCTCCGCTGGAGAAATGGTTAGTCCCAGAAAACAAGGTCATTAAGCAAAGTTAGTGACAACAAGAGCAAAGGGAAAGTGACAGCAGCGAGCAGGTCCCAGGGAGAGGGTTCCTCCGGAGGCTTTCACCGCGAGGCCGTGAGACTACACGGGGTTGGGTGCCCCCAATTATGGGAAATTCTACAACTGTGGATTTCTATTTTTCCATTACAATCCTATGATATTTTAAATATGTTGTGTAACTTCGTGATGGCAGAGAAGGACACACAAGTGTTTCCTTTTTTAATTTCAAGATAAAGCATTTCACAAGAAACTGAAGACCATTTTCCCACCATCACTGGAATGCGTTCCCAAGATTGTGCTCAACGTCTGCATTTTTGCTATTTTGTAACATCGTTATGAAGGATAAAACCGGTACCTACAACTAGGTGCAAATAAGTGGTGAATTCTCTCATTTGGGGGCAGGACTGCCTCAGGACTCCAGAACTGACCTGGAGCTTACTAAATGCCCAGGACTTTGATGCCACAGGGGCATATATTAAAATCCTTAGAAGTCCAACTCTTGACTTGAATTTCATAGTTCACGAAGATAGGTTTCTGGTAAAACAAACAAACAAAAAAAACCCAAAAAACAAAAAACAAAGAAAACCCAACAACCAGTACTTCCTCCCCTGGCCGGGCTGGAAGCACACCAAAGGCCAACCTCCAGCCGCTGGTGTTTTGCTCACATTCCCTGCTCTAACCGACGAATGCAGACATGCACCAGCGCATCCCGCCAGCAAGAACCGGAAGATGTGGTCAGGCCTCGGAAGGATGAGGCTCAGTCTGGACAGCGGCTGCAAAGTCAGGCCAGCGGCTCTCATTTCATTGCAATGAGTTTTCCTGTTGCAGTGGTGGATGACAAGGACTCAGAGTGATGATGGAGGGTCTCAGAAACCACTTCCAGTGAAGGCTGTTGGAATAGTCCTTGGGAGGGTAATTTCGAGTGCGGGGGGATAGGGGAGCCTGGGAAACCAAGTGGCAGCCTGTTCCGGCCAGGAGATGGCTGGATTTTGTGAACCACGCCCTGCAGAACATAGAAGACCTGGGCTCACCGCACCCGACAGAGGCCCTTGGTCCACCTCTCTGACCCTCCATCTTGGCTGGAGCTTGACCATGTCTTTGGTTCTTAAAAAAGTCAGGTCTCCAGATAGATACTCTGTTTGGAACTATTATAGGATCATCAGATTATTACAAACTTCCCATTTCAATATTCGGTGAGCACTCAGTAGTTTCTCATCATTTTGTTGCCTGATAGATGGCCATATCTAGTGTGCTCAGGTTATTTTAGATTTTAATCTTCATTAATAAAATACAAATGAACTGATTTATTCGGAAACTCAATCAGTGACTCCTTTCATCTTGGATACTGTGCCTAATGAGTCCCGCAATTCAACTTTTGCATGACTGGTGGGATGTTATAGAAAATTCTAGAAAGTTTAGCTGATTCTATCAAGCCTGTCTTCATACCTGCCTGAGGTTGTGGAAAAGATAAGTCCAAGTGTGTCATTTTCTGTCCGTCAAAGTTATGTCTACATTTGGTTTCCACCCCCTCACTTGCACCTTATCCATGTGCTTGAAGAGCTCACAGTTACATTCTCTTTCCTACTTGGTGGTCTCCCATGTAGGTTACACCTTATATTCATTTTAATTCAACATCTTAACAGTTAGCCAGCTGCATTTCCCTCATGCCGGTCTTCCTTCCTGCCTTCAGAGTTTCCTGTTTCCTGATCTGAGCTGTATGTCGCTCCTTATGATCCGAGCTGTATGACGAACAGGGCATAGTGCGGATGTGGGCAGCAGACCTGTCCTTCTCACACTTGTGGGTGGAGATGGTCTTAGCCAATGATTTCCCCTGTCCAGCTCTGCCCCTTCATTTCTAACCTGGCGTGTCACAAATGTCCCTCTTTTTCTCTTGGGAGGACAGTTGTCATTGGGTTTAGGGTCCACCCTAAGTCTAGGATGATCTCCCCTCAAGACTGCTAACTTAATCATATCCATAAAAGACCAGCCTCCAAATAAAGTGGCAGTCACAGGTACTAGGGTGCCCAAGCCCCTTCTTTCCCTGATTTCTTGTGTAATAGAGACTCTGGGAGGCAAAACCCACACTGAAGAAGAGCCCCCTGGGGGAGACAACAAGCACTAGCAGAGGGGACCTCACTTGGGACCCACCTCCCCTGCAGAGCCCCCTGGCAGGTAAAGGAGGCAGGACCACACCTGCTCCCTCTTTTGTCAGGTTCTCCTGATCTCTGAGTGGCCACGCACATTGGTTTCCACTAAGCCGCTCACCTGACTACGGCCCTATAATCCCCCACTGTGCACCTGCTGCTGCTAGCTTCGGCCCTTGCTCAGAGATTTACCAATGGATGCCTTTCAGGATAAATGTTCTTCCAAAATGCTCATGGGACAGCGCCACACTTCTTTTTCTAAAAAACATAAATGATCTCATTTAGGGTGGTAGCTTTTCTCCCCCTTTGATTTTGATCATGACTATGAATTAGGGAGCACTGGATATCTTCCACGGCATCGCTCCACTGTGATGATAGGTATAGCATGTCGCCACTGCCCCATATTCCCCACTGGGAGAAAAGTTCAGGGACGCACGGCCAAGTCATTTTCCCTTCAAGATGTTTAACCGGCCAGGTCGACTTTTAAATTGCATTTTCTGTTTTCAAAGCAGCTCTGGATGGCAGAGAATACTTGACAGGCAGTTGTTGAAATCTGTTAGCACCTATTCACCATGGAGCAAACAGGCTTTTTTTCTCCCATTTCCCTCTGGGACACTTGGAAGGAGGAAACTGGACTTGGGTGTTTAATCCTCACCCAATCTTGGCCAGTTCTTGAGAAAGTAAAATGAGAAAATGAGATTTTTTTCAGGGGGAGACGGATCCTACACCATTTTAGCAAAAATGTAAGGTGGGATTGGCAATTCTGCTTGAGAGAAAATTTTAAGAGCACTGTTTATTTAGATAATCAGCTCAAGACCTTTAAAAAACAATGCATAAGAAAAGGGTATGATTTCCCACTCAGCGAGCTAATTAATAAATACATAGAGAAGACAAGGCTGCTGGAGCACATGCCCCCAGGAGAACTTCCCTAAAACAATAAGCTCTTTGATGACAGAACAACATCAATGAACAGGATAGGGGGTGCCTTTCTGTGAGTGTGTGTGATGTGTCAAAACATGGAGGCTGACAACTGTGCATGTTCGCAGCAAGAAAGGAAAGTGAAGGTTTGCCACCAGAGCTCAGAACTGATTTTTAAAAGATCAGTGGCAAATATGGTGTAGGACATGATTGCAGAACTTAGACATCAGAGGACCCAGCAGGACAGGCTGCCCCCACTGCTCCACTCTCCGGGCCTCTGGCTGTCCCTGGGGCCTGTTCACCATTCATCTGCCGTGGGACCCTTCAGAGCTGTGGGACCAGCATCCATGGTCACCATTTGCAGAGAGTGGCCCAAGTTTAGAGAAGCCAAGTGAGTCACGACAGCCCTCCAGTGGGCGATGTCTCCAGACTTCCTGTCCTGGGCTCCTTTCAGCCACAATACTCAGCTCTGCCCAGAGATGACCCGGTTCACTGGACATTACTCAGTGTCAATGAGTCACAAAGTCAACCACATACAGAATCAAAGCAAACGAGTGAAGAGCGAAATGGGACAATGAAAGTAGAACGAGCTGCTGATAGAGGACAAGACATTGATGAATCTCAGAAATGCTTTGTAGAGGGAAGGGAGCCATAAACAAAGGAATATACAGGGTATGATTCCACTTATAAAAAGCTTAAACTCAGGCAGAACAAATCCATTTTCCTGAAGCAAAAAGAGGGGCTCCTTGTGGAGTGGGTGGTAATGGAAGGGGGGAGAAATTCCCTGGGGTGCTGCATGCCCCAGGCCTTGGTCCAGGTGCATTCATACAAAACAACTCACTGCACCCTACACGTAGGCTTTGCCCACTTTTCTCTTGGCATATGACACCCTGGTAAGTTAAAAATGGCAAGGCACAACCATCAGACCAATCGAAGCAAAGTCAAGTCACATAACTTACACTATCATTTCTCACATTCTTGCAAAATGTCCTCATAGGAGAGTTGAATTGGCACAACGGTAGGGATTTGTTTTTTAATGTGCACTTAAAAAAATAAAAACAAAATAACGAGACTTTGGAATGTGAGTTTTGAGCTGCACCTTCTAAGAAGGATACAGCTGTATTTTTTTTTTTAATGGAGCCAGTGAAGTTTCAAATGGAATGGATATTCACTGTGAATAAATCATTCTTCAATTCCTTCAATGAAATTAATTTCGCATTCCTATTATTGCCCGCAATTACGTAGCTGCTACTGTTAGTCCAGCAGATAGGGTTTTGCTAATGAATACAATCATTAGTGTTGTTTTCATTTTACAGTAAAACCATGATTATTACCTTATTTCATCTGAATGCATATGAAGTTGCAATAACTTGATTTCTCTCCCTCTGGAATCCGGTTGTTGCGATCAGCTCCTGACATTCAACTCACCCAACCCAGACATGGTCATCCCCAGGGAGAAACATCTGGGGAAAGTTCTTAAGGAAAGCGGTTTTATTTTTCCTAAGTTGGTCCCTTAAGTTTGGAAAACTTTGGGAGTAATACATCAACAACCCACTGCATTAAAATTTATTAAGTGATTTCTAAACGTTTAACAAATTGTTTACTATTTCTTCTCATGGGATTCCAGAAACAACTTCTACTTGACACCAAGAATATAAGGGGGAGGAAAAAAAAGCTGTATTGTCATTTTGTTGAAAACAAACTAAGGGGCGCCTGGGTGGCTCAGTGGGTTAAGCGTCTGCCTTTGGCTCAGGTGATGATCCCAGGGTCCTGGGAGAGAGACCCACATCAGGCTCCCTGTTCAGCGGGGAGCCTGCTTCTCCCTCTCCCTCTACCTGCCACTCCCCCTGCTTGTGCTCTCTCTGTCAACTAAATAAATAAAACCTTTTTTTTTTAAAGAAAACAAATTATAACTAGCTGGTTCCTTGGCTTTTCTTATAGCAATGGGGTTGCCTTGGATCTGCGGTCCCAGTGTTTTGTTAGGGCACACATTGAGGATATTTCCAATTCCTTCTCCAAGCTCTGGAACAGGTGCGTCCATAAAGTGCAATTGAAACAGAGCAATGCAGAGCTCCTGTGGACCCTTCCAGGAACGAGGCACCGCCTGGGCTTGCTTGGAGAAGTCTTGCCATTTAGAACCTTCCCTGAGATGAAGGGGATGCCTGGGACCACATGGGGACATTTCCCCCAAAGCCACCCACACAGTAAGCCTCCGGCTTCCTCTTGAACCTGGGCCTACGCATCAGGTTTCCTGACTTCTGTGGGGCCGCAGGCCTGGCTGAGGCAGCTGCGGCTCCCCGTCGGCCTGGAGGGGCCTCCTCGTCCTCCCCCTGCCACGCCTGACTGAGCAGAGCCCGTGACCGCATCCCTCACCCGGGGATGCCCTCAGGACCAGTGTTTGTAGCAAAGTGGTTAACCAACCTAGCAGTGGGCTACAGCCTTAGAAACAGACCAAGCAACAAAGGCGGCGATTGCCTATAGGTCAGATCTGTCCTCATCAAAGACGAGCGGAAAAGTTCAGCCACAGGATGCAGAGCCGGCGTATTTGAAGGGAACGTTAATGGCTGTGGGGGTGATGAGCCAGCAGAAACATGAGTGCCGGAGCCCAGAGCCCTCTGGAAAGTTTCCTGTCATTCAGGGACTCCACCAGATCATACGGCCTCTGATTTTCCCAGTCATGGCCATAAGAAAAGACAAGACAAAAAATAAACCTGAACTATGAAGTTTGCTTTTTGCCACTAATTGGTGGACGGATTAATTAAGCTTCCCAGGCAGAAACAGCCCTGCTGCCGAAGGTGCCCGCGCACCATGCGGAGATCCCGGGGAAGGAGGGGAAGGGCTTGGGTTGGCCAAAAATCTACATGAGGGGCAAGGGGGGGGGGGAGATTCGATGGGGCTGCGGGCTCATGACCATGGACAGGCAGGTAACACCTCAGCCAGGGCAGGGAGGGTCTCTATAGCCAGATTTAACACCATGCTGGTGGACCCAGAGCATCACACAGTGGCTGTCTGATGACCGGGGAGTCCACAGGGGAACCAGCAGGTGTCCGTGGTGTCACATCTCTCCTCTCAAGGGCCTGCTTAACATGGGAGGGCCTTCCAGATGGGGAGGAGGCAGCAGACAGGAGCCTGGTAAAGGGCCACAAGTCGGCAGGGCTGGTTCCCGCCAGCCCAGGTCCCATCCAAGATCAGGGGAAAGGGGACGATGGTGAGGGGAGGGGTCACAGGTTGGGAGCGGCACGGACAGACAGGGTGACACACCAACATCGCCATAGGTGCAAATCCACTTCCCGGGTGTCAGAACCACTTCCGCCCCGTGCGCAGATGACCCGCCTTGCTGGCCACAAGCTTGCGGAGCCAGCCAACCAGGTTGGCCAAGTCTTCAGGATCAAGTCCACCAGTAACTTCTTTCCCTTATGGACTCACTCCCGCAAAGACAACCAAAACAATGTTTTAAAAAAAGAAAAAAAGGGGGGGCGGGGGAAGCTGCCTTTAGATATTTAGCAGATGAAGAATAATTTGAGATCCAGCTTTCTCAATTCTGAGAATCAAAGACGTTGGCTGACCGTGCTTCTCTGTGGCGATCCACTTCTGGCAGCAAAGCAGAGGCTGTCCGAGAAGGCTGCAGATTATATTCGCAGACCTCCTGGGCTTCTGTTGCAAAGGACAAGTGACTTTGTCTAATTTAACCCCCTCTGGCTTAGAACTTCGCAAACGCCAAATCCTTTCTGGAAGAGAGTGCATTTCTACTGATGCATAGCCACGAGACCTTGATAAGGTGTTAGAGAAAGGGAAAACCTTCACTCAATGAAGTCAGAGCTGTTGCTCACTGTTGAAAAATGATATGCAGCAAACGGACACTGTAAAAATACGATTATTATCAAAGTAAATCCTTGGCAATGCTTCCTATTACATGTGATAGCCCCGAATAAATCATGTAACTTCATTTGTTAAGAAAAAATACTCCATGATATCAGGAACAATTAAATTAATTCACAGGCTTGAGGTGCAAACATTACCAAAAATCCTTTAAAGAACAAATAGTAAATGAAGCAACATGCCAAATGATGCTTGTTGTTTTCAAGTGTTCTATGCATGAGGGCTTCAAGCACGTGTGTGTCTGAGAAAGTACAGTTCTCAGTCTTATAAACACAGAATATTGTTTACTTTCTTCTCTTCTTAATATTTGATTGTCCACCTGGATTCCTGAGGCTGAACAGCTCTCTACTTCTTTGAGTCTCTCGAAGACTGACTGGCATTGCCTTGTGCAGACACAGCCTTCAATGAGGACCAAACTCAGGCCAGAGATGGGCGTCTGTTTGCTTTTGGGCCCTGCAGCAGGGCTGATGGGACCCGTCAGGATGGCCTCCTCAAAGCCAAGTTTCCAGAGGAAAGAATTGGGGCAGAATCCTCTGGATGCTGTTCATCTGGATTCAGAATCCACAGCCCACATGCTTTTTCGTAGTTCTGGATGTTTTTGGGCATCAAGGAGTCCCCTGTCTCTGTCTCTCTCTCTCTCATCACTACCCTTTCTGTGCTTGATCTCTGCCACGGCCTCCACGAGCTCCTGTTTGCTGGGCCATGGGCCCATCAGATGCTCAGGGTGGACAAATAGTACAAAGCACCCTTGGCAATGAAAGCATCTTAACACTCTGTCTGACTAGAGACAATCCGGCCTGGCTCCCCAGCACCTGCACACTTGCCGTGGAATGGGGGTAATATTTTTGAGGGTATTTTCATAACCTATAAACCCTGTTATCCCCTGGCTCCTTGCCTATGGAAGCCGTGGGTTCTGGTGCTTTGAGGGAAGGGCAGGCATACCAGCTAGGAAAACAAAGACTTTTTTTTCTTTTTTCAGTTTTGACTGGCAAATAGGATTTGTGAGTCCCTAGCAAGCAAAGGCTTTTGAAAGACATGCATTATGGGGAGAAAGAGGATTTATTAAATTCCTTTAGTTGTCACACAAAGGGCCAGCTTGCTGGGCTAGATCAGGCAGTTTCACCATAACCCTGGCATGAAGTTGTCTCAGGATATGGGTGCAGGATGTCTTTACCACCCAGGGATGAAAGGGGGAGCTGCCTCTCCTAGGTTGGAGTGTGTCGGGGGAGAAGGCAGATGCAAGTGGGCAAGGGTGTCAGATGCCAGGGCTCTGGCTTTCTCCCCTTCCTTGGGCTTAGCTTCCAGGTATGATGGCACTCTAGAACATGGATGGGGGCAGTGGCGATATTCTAGAACATGGAGACAGGGATGACACTTGAACACGGCATCAGGTATGACACTCTAGAACACAGGGGACAGAGATGACGCTCAGACGGGGGGACGGGATGATCCTCTAGGACACAGGGGACAGAGATTGCTCTCTAGGACATGGAAGATGGATGACACTCTAGAATACTGGAACAGTGGCCCACTTTGCTGGCTATCCCTGGGGAAGGGTTTAGGCCTCTAGAGAAGCTTGACAACTCGAATCAAAAACTCCCAGGACAGGGTATATGGAGGCTTGTTGGCAGGGTGGGGAAGGTGGCTCAAAGCAAGAGCAAGAGGCAGGACTCCTGAGTCCATTCTGCCCGTGTGTGGTGCACAGGGAACCCCAAGCTTCCCAAAGGCCTAGTGGGATAATGCCCTGGAGATGCGTCGAGAGGCCAGCTGGTTAATAGGGACCTGGGGCTGAGGACGGCATGAAGAACTTGGGGTCCTGAACTTCAACAAAAAAAGGACTTCTGTTGCCTTAACTTCAACACTTGAACTCTGCTTTGCACTGATGGCTTCAGTCCCGAGAGGGTTGCCTGGTCTGTGGAACATTCCGGAGAGCATTGACTGTCTTCCCATCTTTAGCTGCCGTTGTGGGTGGGTTCCCAAGCTGACTCTCCCCTCAGCCAGACCGCCATCCATGGTTTTACAGAAAACTTTACATTCCTCAAATGTGGATGAACACTTACCATGAGAAAGGGACCACCCGTTTCCCTGTGACTTAGTGCTCCTGGGTGGAGTGCACTGTGGAGGAGTTTGAGAAGCCCTGAGGGGCCCATGGCCACACCAGACTCCAGGCGCCTTCGAACGCTGGCTCAACTAAGATCTAGGGCCACCGACTGGGGCTTTGATTTCACTTACTCAGCTGATGAAAGATCTAGAAATGAAAGTATTTCTCTTCTTATGCAAAGCATGAGTTTCACAGGAGGTAGGTGATGACCTCAGTAGCCCCGCAGGCCAAGGAAGAGAGCGTGGGGAAGGCCTGCCAGACATGAAGGGAGCAGTTTCCACCATCGTCTTTGCCGCGGCATCCAGTCCTCTCTCGTGGAGCTGGGGCAGGCAAGCCCTCCGAGCTGGGACCTTGCCTGAATTAGTTTGCTGGGGTGTTAAGTGCAGGAGAAGAAAAAGGAGACTTCAGTTCATATTTGATAATGTTTTCAGTGTACAGTGGCCCCAAAAGACAAATGAAAGTGAGGATGCGGGGGGCCCAGTGTAACTCGGGCACTCTGAGGGGTGACCATTGCTGAGCATGGGGTGGGGGCAGCGTTGGTACAGACGAGTGACCCAGGATCTAGGGAGGAGGAGCCACAGTGAGAAGCCAGCTGGTCACCTGTTCCAGAAGGCACATGGGATAGCCCTGGGGTCCGCGGAAGCGCCTGGATGGAGGCAGAGGGAAGCTAGAGAGGCAGAGTGATTCTTCCCTTTCCCGTGTGGTCCCACATTGGTGTGAGGAGCTCTTTCTACACCCACAGACTAGGCCACTCGGGGACATCTGTCCATGTTTCCATTCTTCAAGCATTAAATGGCAGAATTTGTTGTTTGAGGGGAAAATATTGTCTTAGAGAAAAAGAAAGGACCAATTTTGATAGGCCTATTGTAATGATTATTAGATTTAGTTACAAATACCACAGTGGGTGGCATGACATCACACCCTTCTAGTTTGAAGGAGGAGGAAACATAATTGATTCCCCATCTGTACTAGTTTCTCAGTGCTATTGTAGCAAAGAACCACACACCCGGTGTCTTAAAACACAGAAATATATTCCCTCGTGGCTCTGGAGGCCGGAAGTCCAGAAGCAAGATGTTGGCTTGTAGACACATCGCTCCAGTTCCCACTTCTGTCTTCACACAGTGTTCTTACAAAGATCCAGGCACTGAATAAAGGGCCCACCTAATCCGGGATGATCTCATCTTAACTATTTCCATCTGTAAAGATCCTTTTTCCAAAGAAAGTCTGAAGCTGAGGTTCTGTGTGGACATGAATGTTGGGTTCCACGTGCATCACCGTTCAGCAGGGTACACGTGGCCTGGAATTGGTGTCTCTGCTTGCTGGTGGGTATGAGGGCTCGGCCTTGATCCTTGAGCCGTGAAAGTGGTGCACTCTGGATTTAGGATGCAGGATTTATGGTGTGATTTAGGGGCTGTGGTTTGTTGGTCTCCATTCTTGCAGTGTAGAGTTCATAGGTCAGCCTCCTCTCACCTCTATGAACCCCAGTGGCCAGGCACCTGCCAGTGACATTCTTGCCACCTCTGTGCCCTCCGGCTCCTGCTAACACTGGGCTGAGACCAGCAGAGATCTAGAAGGGCAAACACATTCCCCAAAGGGTCATCATTCATCATGCTAGACCTGTGTTAAGGCAGATCCAAAATTTAGGCCACGAAGACGTTTGTTTGTTTGTTTGTTTGTTTGAGAAATGACCCTGCCTGGGACCTTTCTGCATTCATGCAAAATTGAGAAATGACTGCTTAGCAGAGTCGCATCTGTCAACACAGCACAGATTCCTCTTGGGGGGCAATGCTAAGAAGTCCGTCTGGTGTAAAAAAAAAAAAAAAAAAAAAGTCCGTCTGGTAAGAAGAAACCTTGCAGGCCACTGAAAGAAACACGAGAGGGAGAGGTCCCATGTCCGTCGGTCCCTTCCCCCCTCCACCGTCTCCAACACAACATTTGGCCCTTGTCTTCCTACCTGTGTGGCGAGGTACAGTGATTTCGTCTGTGTCCCCCAAATTCGTTATGGAAATGGGCATTATTTCCCTAAAAAATCTTATGTCTTCATAACATCAATGGATTACTTTTTGGTACACAATAGTGCACGATTCCTCTTGAAAAGTTGCAGGGGGCAGCTTCCCGGGTGGGTAGGCCTGGGAGAGAAGGGACCGGAGATCTCCGCGCAGCAGCTAGAAGTCTTTCAGGTGGCTCCGCCTGGCCAAAGAGTGCAGGTGACCCCTTAGGAGAGGGCTGAGAGGCAGCTCTAGGGACGTTGGGAGAGCTGACGGCCTCGGTGGGGCCCGGGCTGGCCAGAGGGGCGGAGTGACACCTGTGCGCGTGCAAATCAGGGCTTCTGCAGGTGCCCACATGTCAGCGTCAGCTCTCTGGGCTCCTGGTTCCTCCACTCTGCCGAGTCGTGAAGGTTGTGACTCTCTCGCTGCTGCTTTCAGGCCACCCGCATTCTGACTGAGAAAGTTTTCCCAACATTGGTGTCAGAAGTATGCCCAGCAGTGGACATCACAGACGAGAATGTGACACTGGACCCAGATCTTACGGCCAACTCTTTGCTCTGCCTGCCCCTGCCCTCACCCTTCCAACTAGCTTCTCCTGGTCCTTGTTAGAGATGGAAAATATGTCATGCTCTGTGCTCATCTCTGTGAATCAGCACACATCCTGGCCTTTTTTTTTCTTTTTTTTTTCCCCCAGGGGAAACATGGGTCAAAGGAACCGGTACTGTCTAAAACCCCAAGGCCTGGGCATCAAAAGTGCTTGCACTGAGCACCACATTTCAAGCTCTCCGACTCATATGCTCCAAGGTTCCAAGGTTAGCAATCCTTCACTCCAAGGCTGGCCAATGGGCGTCTCGGGCCACCCTCAGAAATGGAGATCATGTGACCTCCCACAATGTGTGGTCCCAGAGCAAGCAGTAAGAAATAAAATGTTTATAGGTCTAAGAAGGAAGACTCACACCTTTTTCTTTTTTTCATCTATAATATTTACTGATTTTTAAAAATACCATAAATCCCATGCCATAAATTTCTACAACAGAATTAGCATCAAATTTAAAGACTATCATGGGAATGGACTTACAACTCTCCTTTTGGATAAAGTTGGGCCGTGCGGTGTGAAGTAAGTGGAGAAAGATCCTAAAAATCTTACCTGTTCTTGCCAGTTTACAAGGCCGGTAATGTTGGGGGCTGAGGAAGATATGGGAGAATGCTTTGTTTGATTTGCTTTGTGGTTGTTATCCACTAACAAACATTCGAAGTTGGTCGGGATTCAAGAGTCATTATGTGACACTATTTTTGTCCTCTCTGACCTTGTTAATCTATGGGAGGAGAGAAATAATCTAGCAGTGGCGTGGTCTGGAATAAGCAGTCCCAAACAAAGATGGTTGAGAAGCTGGGCAAGGTTACAACAAAAACAATAACAAAAACAACCAACTAGCCTGGACAGGACCCTTCTCTTTCATACAACTTTCCACCAAAAAGGTAGACTTTATCCTCAAACATGGTAATAATCACAAACCAAGGACACATTCCCTTGTCAGAGTAGAATAAGCCTTAACTTGGAGAATGAGACTCCGGGTGCAAGGTGGTTAATGAATTTACAGGGAGACTCTTAAGATCAAAGTCGTCCACTATGATTGCCCATGGCCATGGTGTCCTTCCCAGCTTGCTCCAGCACCAGACTAGCTATCAGGGGTGGAAGGCCGGTTTCCATGGTTTATAAGGGGTGGATTAAAACACTATCTTGGTAAATAAGAAGGGTGTCAAGGAGTTTTGGCATGGGGAAAGAATACAACCAAAGAGAATGCTTTTATTTAAAGGAGAATATATAGCAATAAAATAACACAGAGCCCATGCAAAAATTCTGCAGTGACAAAGAAAAGACAACACCCTGTTGTAGATATATACCCCTTCTTCTTTATCTGGTCATCGACAGATGGACACGTGGGTGGCTTCCGTATCTTGCCTGTTGTAAGTAATGCTGCAATAAACACAAGGGTGCATATATGTTTTGAACTAGTGTTTTTGTTTTCTTTGGATACATACCCAGGATAGTGGAATTACTGGCTCATATGGAATATTATTCAGTCATATGAAAGAATGAGATCCTGCCATTTGCAACAACATGGATAGACCTAAGGGGTATAAAGCTAAGTAAAATAAGCTAATCAGAGAAAGACAAATACCATATGCTTTCACTTACGTGTGGAATTTAAGAAACATAACGAATGAACAAACACAGAAAAAAAAGTAACAAGCAAAGAAGCAGACGAATTCCCAGATATAGACCAACGGGTGGAGAGCAGGGGATGTGGGTGGGGGGTGGGTGCAATAGGTGATGGGGACCAGGAGCACACTTATCGTGATGAGCACTGAATAATGTATAGAATTGTTGAATCGTTCTATTGTGCACCCGAAGCTACTACAACACTGTATGTTAATTATACTTCAATCAATCCATACATAAATAAATAAGAAAAAGAAAAAGATGAGAATGTAAAATGAATTAGAAAGATAAAGAATACACTTGGAAATAAGGTATACTTCAAAAAAAGAAGAAAATTTATTTATGGCTTCCCATTCTCAAGGACATTAACAAAACATCGACCCTGTGAACAGAGATAAAAGATAACAAGACCAGAAAAGATAATGGGCAGCTGCTTGATCCAGTAAGTAAATTTAGTAAAAAAAAAAAAAAAAAAAAAAAAAAACCATCATGGCATAAATTGGAAGTTTAATATAAGCATCAGTGAGCAGAAGCAACAATGTAGAAAGGCAAACTGAGGAAGTGAAGGATGTGCGAGGTAATGCCAGCCCATCGCAGGGATTGCATTCATTTGGAGTGCAGACCGTAAATATGGAAGTCAGTAAAGATGTAGATCATGAATAATCGGTGTATCTGAAAAAAAGACAGCAAATACACTGGAACCGCTGGTTAAAGACACGTACTCGGGCGTCACAGGAGAAATTGGAAAACATGGTGGACCCTGAGACCCGGTAAAGTTAACAAACTCAAAGTGTGAGAGATTTCCATGAAACACCTAGAGAGAGAGAGAGAAAAAAATCAGTTTACCTACAAAAGAGACAACCGAAGAAACAGTCCCCAAATAAAACACAAAAAGAGCAGGCTGGCCCCTTGACAATAAAGGGACCAACTCAGTCCTTCCAGAAAGAATGGCATGTGGGTCCCAAACGCTAAACCGGGCATGTAGGTGCTTATGTATGAAAAAATAGAAAAAAAAAAAAAGAAGCTTAAATATGTATGAACTCATGAGGTAGATAAATTATTGATTCAATAAATATTTACAGAGTCAACAATTCTGAAAATGTGAGTAGAAGAGGTAATCTTATTCAACGAATAGAGTCAAAAACTCCTAAATGGAGTTAGTCGTGGCGTGAAGGGACCGGTGTGAACAACTGGGTCTCTAAACTATAAAATCAAAAAGAGTAACTCTTGTCAATAGGATTAGAACCCCAATTTAAATAGAGTAATTCTTGAGAGGAAAGCTACAGAATATTAAAAATGATGATTCAGCTGCAGAAATTAGGCACAAACCCCCAAGTTTCTACACAGGAGGGAAGTGACTTCTCGGGGTGGGAGTGGGCAGGATAAAGTGCGGCTGCACCTGATCGTCCCTCCAGCACTGGGGAAGGGACAGTATATATACCCCTTCTTCTTCATCTTCTTTATCTATATATATAAATGTGGAACACTCCATATTTCTTCATTCCTGACATCCAGCAGTTGAGAAATATAGGCTTAAGAAAGTTGCTTCAATTGTAAAAGGGGTCACGACTCAAGTCAAGGATAGGTCATATCACACACGTATCCAGGGGCAGCAAAACCCAAAACCAAAGAAGCCCTCGACCTTTTAACAACCGTGACAACAACAGTAACAAAACAAAACAAAATCAAAAAAGCCTTAGAAAGACCACTTAAAAAGGTGAAAAGTAAATGTAAATGGTCTAAGTATATCTATTGAAAGAAAAACACTTACAGGTTGGAACAAAACAACAACCGTGTGCATACTAAAGACATACCCAACCAAAGCAAATGAAGCCTTTCCTTAGTTTTAAGCCTTCCTGAGTCAAACATAGAACAGGTTAACTCTGAGCAAAAAGGTATACAAACTGAATTCAAAGCTACAAGCATTATTCGTTCTCCTCCTCAGCAAGTAGGCAAAGGATAAAAAGAATGAAATGTTGCAATTATTAAACATATATACTGATAAACGTGAGCAGCAAACTCTGCACTCTGAATGAGAGTATGTTGCATGAAACACTTGGAAAAATGTCCTTCAATCATTGTTTCCAAGTGGACAAGCGCCAATCAGTATTCTCTGCCCACGGAGCACCAGTGTGCGTGAGGAAAATCGACACAAGCAAACAAAGAAACAAAGCTACCAGAAAATTAAAAAAAAAAAAAAAAAAAAAGAAAGAAAAGAAAGAAAAAAACACAAAAAACCGTATATCTAAAACATTTCATTGGCCGGGGCACCTGGGTGGCTCATCGGTTAAATGTCTGCCTTCCGCTCAGGTCATGATCTCTGGGTCCTGGGATGGAGCCCCAAGTCAGGCTCTCTGCTCAGCAGGGAGTCCGCCTCTCCTTCTCCCTCTGCCCCTTCTCCCCGCTCCTACTCTCTCTCTTGCTCACTCTCTCTTTCAAATAAATAAATAAAATCTTTAAAAAAAATAACATCACATTGGTCAATGAAAAAAAAAAAAACACTACAATCACGTACTCAATCAAACATGATTGCAATGAGGGACCAGGTCCTGGGAAACATCAGATACCCCCAAAGTTACATGTGGAGGATAACTCACGCTTTCTTCCCTTTTAGTACTGGACGGAAAAGAATTAAGAATGAATTACTTAGGAATTGCCAATTCAAGAAATTGTTATCTGAAGAAAATAGAAGGATAAAACTAATGATGATAAAGGGAAAAATGAAGGAATCTGCATTTTAGAAAAAAATTAGGGAGCAGGAAGAAAGCAGCAAAATTGTTTCAATTTCAAAATTGAAACATAGATCCAGCTAATTCTTTAAAGGAAAAAGAAAAAAAAAAACTAGATAAATCACTCACTAAAGTAATCGAAAAGGCCACAATATAAGTACATACATTTAGGATTGCTAGTTAGATGTCCTCAGAGATACCGGGAACAGCGAGGGGAAGCAAGAGAATACTTGGTGTGATCTCCAACGGTGGACTAAGGCAGACTCTTAGCAGAGGGGCACAGAAAATGTATTTGATGCAAGGTACTTTTATTATGTTAAATACCCCACATCATGTAAATTTTCTGTGCTCACCTAATAAATCATATTATCCTGATGGATAATATACAACTACTCACACCCCTCCTACATATACTCACTCACACACACTCAAACCGGAAGACAGCCTCGTGCTTAATTGTCAAAAATCTCCAGTTGCATTAAAGGCAGGGAGCTCCGGTGGGCACATGCCATCCCCAGGGTTCCATAGCATTGCTCTGGAACTCTTCATTCATGCCTGTGGACCAGGTTTTTGATTTGGAAAGTCAGTCCAAAATCTAAGGAACCTCTTAACCATTGTTAAATTTTACCCTTATTTGTTTTTAGTTCACTATTACTTGATTGTTTTGGGGGGGTAGTGAGAATTCTCCATCCTCTGCTAGCAGCCTGATAGAGTCCCCGGTCCAGGTGGCCTCTGTTCCAGGACAGACTCAGTATCCAGAAGAGGAGCCTCTGGGGGCTCCGTCTCCTCCCTCAGGAAGCTGAGACAGGCTTGGAATGTCTCCGGGGCCCCCGAGCTCTATTTCCCTGCTCAGAGGTTCCTCTGCCAACCTTAACGCAGGCCTTATCAGTGCTTTCCTGTATTTGACTCCTTGGGGGATATGCTTGTCTAAGTTCATGGCAGCAGGTACGCAAATGCCAAAGCTTTCATCAGCATGTGCTGGGGGTTGTTTGCAAACCAGAAATGGAACTTTGGCCTAATCCTGGGACAAGAGAGTTAAAATCAGGCGGGACATGGCATGAAGAGGGAAAAGCATCTCACCGTGCACTCTTGTGTTTGGGTAAGGCCTGAGTGATGGGCCCAAGAGGGCCTTGATGGCTCAGGGGCTCCAGAGCTCGTTTCAGCCATGCACACCCCAGGACGGACAGACGGTGGTTGGAAACCTACCTTCATTTATTATTTCTAGATAGTGGGAGGCAAATCCAGTAGGAGCAAGCATGTCATAGTGCAAACAACACTGGATTTTCACACTCCATTAACTTGTAGTTGTTGAGAATTTGCAAATGTACAGCATTGTGCTAGATCCTGATGGAATCGGATGGAAGATGCTACACAATCCCTTCCTTCTGATCTTGACAGTTTGGTTGAGGAAATCAAGCCTCCCTGGGCACCATGTAGCTGTGATTGCTTTCACGGGCATTAATGTCAAGGGCGGTGTAGACAGTAAGTGTTCCGGGGGTGGGACGTGGCGCTCTCCTCGGGAGAGAGGCTATTCCACTGGGCTGGGACGTAGAGAGGAAGAGCCAGAGGGAAGCAGCCGCAAATGAGAAGCAGTTCGGGTAGGTCACGTGGAGAGGAAACGGCAGAGTTTAGGCGTGGCTGGAGAGAGGTCTGTGGAGAAACCGTGGTGGAGAGGCCCTTTCCCACAAGGGGAAGGAGTGTACCGTGAGACAGTGTGGAGGGACTGGCTGGATGGCGGGCCGTGGTCAGCCTGGATGTGTCGGTAGGAGGGGGGAGGCAGAGAAGGCAGGAGGAGGAAGCAGGTATGGCGATGTTGTTTGTCAAGGATAAAAATCCAGACCTGGTGCTGAGCAAATGTGCCCTTCAGCAGGGGTGTGGAGTCACCACCAATGCCAGGAGGTAGAGCAGTGGGCATCCGTGGAGAAGGAAGGGCAGGATCACATCCAGCGTCCACACTGGCAAAACAAGTGAGCTAAGGATGCCCACAGAGCTTTGCTGGATATTTCTGCTTCAGGCTACTCCTTTTCTGGATGTCGGGCGGGCGAGGACTGTTTCATCCTTGCTGGGGGTAACTGAAACGTCAACAGTTTCATTTACTGGGGAGATCTACAGTGTCTGCTGAGAATAATGGCCAAATAAAAAGATATGCTAAAAGGGTTTCCGGAAGAAAAGTACACCCTACACTTTAGGACGTGATGGAATAAAATTGGCCTTTACCACTTGGAAAAGCACCTCTCTGTGCTTTTCATGGCACTTCATAAACTATGACGTGTGAAAGGAGATGCCCTGAGCGGTGGCCAATAAATGATTTTATAGCCATAACTGTGTTTTTCAGGAAAAGGGAATATTTCATGGAAAACCAGATAAGCCTCGCACAGACTAACTGTACAGAATCTGGCCACTTTGGTTCAATTGATCTATTGTGTATATTTCACATGATTTTCTTATTGACATTTCTCTCTTCTGCAAGTCTCCGAATCAAGGGGAATTCTGCTACCCTTGTTACATACTGAATTTTTAGTAAGAAAAAAAGCGGACTTTAAGTTGACAATAATCATGTATAACTATATTTTAGGGGGGTAAAACAGCATGGTGATGCCTAATATGTAACAAGAGCAAACAAAATCTGTAGCCTAAAATACCTCTGGGCATGTATGTGTCTGTCCCAGCACGTCCAGGGGGATGCAGACAACCGAATTTTCCCCCGGGGAAATGGGCTTATTCCAAAAGCACGTCCAGCTCATTCACCTGCACCGACAGAGGCCAGAGCCTCCTCCAGTGTTCGGGTGTGTGGCGGTGTCTCCATGGGAACTTTATTCTCCTCCTTCAAATCTGAGACTCGTTAGGATGTTTCTCCACTTGGGGTGGGACCAGAAGGAGGAAGAAGTTGCGGCCGAGGGAGATGTGTTCTGAATGAGAGAACCAGACCCTTTGGTCAGCCAGCCCCTCTGTAGACTCACATGAACTTTGCCATGTATCATTTCCCTTGCTTTTTTTAAATTAAAAAATGTTTATTGTTGTAAAAAATATATAGCATACAATTTCCCATCTTAACCATTTTTAAGTGTGTGATCCAGTGGCGTTAAGACACGTACAATGCTGTGTGAACATCACCCCTACAGAGGACATTTTCCCCATCCCAAACCCAAACTCTGTCCCTGTTAAACACTAACACCCCATTCTCCCCCCACCCCCCGCCCCTGGGGACACCATTTTGCTTTTCCGTCCTTGTGAAAGTGCTTATTCCAGGTACCTGGATCAAGTGGAGACCTATAGTGTTTGTAATTTTATTCTCATGCATTTCACTCAGCACAAGGGTTTCAAGTTTCTGGTTACCTAATATCCCATTGTGTGCGTAAGCCACAGAGTTTTACCCATCCATGTGTCAGTGGCCACTTGGGTTGTTCCCATCCCCGGGCTCTTGTGAATAATGCTGCTGTGGACACTGTGTATTAGGTCCTAGAAGAGGAATTCCTGGATCATATGGTAATTCTGGGTTTAACGTTTCAAGGAACCACCAGATTGTTTTCCACGTCTTATTCCCACCAGTGATGCCTCAGGGGTCCCTTTTCTCCACATCCTGGCAACCATGCTATTTCCTGTTTTTTAATTTTTAATTTTTTTTTTTTTTACTTTTCTGATAGCGGCTAGTGTAATGGGTGTGAGGTGGTACCTCCTTGCTGTTTGATTTGCATTTGCCTAATGACTAATGATGTTGAGCATCGTTTCATGCACCCACTGGACGTTTCTTGGGTTTTCATCTGATAATAAATAATGAGAAACGACACACCACATCCTGACCATCACCCAGGTTGGCTCCCCCATTCCGCTCTCTCCACGCTGAGCCTGGGGGTGACAACGTGGTCCCCTCCCTGCCTGTGCGGGAGCAGAAGGGTGAGTGGGGCAGCAGGGCCTGTGTCTTCCTGAAGACAAGCCTGTCTGCCTGGTGGTAGGTACAGGAGGGAAGTGGTGTTGGCTCTCCTCCTGCCCCAGGCTCTGACATCCAGCTCTGGCCACGTGGACATGAACCTTGGTGGCTAGTGTGTTGGGACCTTGGGCTGGCATGGCGCCCGCCTGCCCTACTCACCTGCCACCGGCTGTCACTGAGGATGTTGTCCTGCCCTCGTGCACTGCATGGTCCTGTTAGTAGCATCCACGGCACCCGTCTGTCCAGGAACCAGGTCCTGGCAGGCAAGCCTGAGAGGCAGTGGCTGGTTTCTTGTTTTCTTTCATTGAAATTAGCCTGGCTTAATCCCACCTAGTCTGCAGGGGTGTGGGGTCTGGGTCAGGGGAAGGCTTCTGCAATCAGGAGGAAGGTAGGACAGATTCTGGGGACATCCCTAAATTATTAACCATAAAGTGTTGACATTTAACTATGAAGTGTTGACATTTAATGCAGAATAACTTAAATATTCATGTAATTTCGGGCGCAGGGCTACTGAGCTTTAGAACGCGGAAAGCCTCTCTGGAGATGAAAATGTCCGTTTAGCCAAATAGACAAAATATTTTTTCTGTGTCTTGTGTCCACACAAGACATATGAGGTCTGTGTTTGTATTTATCAAAACATGTTGCCATGTGGCCAAATGCACATGTTTTAGACTATCCCATTTGCTCCAACGCTGCCAAGTCCAAGGCCATGTTGAAGGACCCGTATCCAGTCCCACATGCACTGCCCGAAGGAGAAAACATGTCCCCACACGGCCGAGGCATGCACTCAGAACTTCTGACGCCCCACTCAGGATTTAGTCAGCTCGTGGGTAGGATCTCAGTGCATGGAACCATCCTTCCCACTGATTCATCCGGAAAGAAAAATGAAGCCGTAATTTTTTAAGCTGAGGGGTCCGTGTGTTTATGCATTTAGCACCTCAAGACAGCAGGAAATAATTAGCGGTTTGAAAACACATTCACACAAACCAAGAGCTTTTTCAACTTTTGGACTCAGAACGTTCACTGCAAACTAAGAAGCATGCCAGAGGGAACAATAGTCCTTTGTGACCTGGAGGTTACCCCCCCCCAACGCACTTCCTAGCCCCCTGGGGTCGCCACAGCAGGGCCTTCCTGTCCCGCCAAGGCCATTGCGGGACAGGTCATTCCCTTCCGAGGGCCCATGACAATCGTGGAGGGCAAGCAGTGCATTTCTTCTCCTGCGGCAGCTAGGAGGGATTCCCATAAAACACCACTTTATTTAATTCGAAGTGATTTTCTGGCAGGCTCTCCTTCTAATTTGGAACCAAATATTTAAACAACCATGGCGTGCAGGCCCTAAAATCCAAGCTGGTGTAGAATTGTAAGGTGATGACATGAGCAAAGCAGGTTTGCAAAAAGACAAGTTCGGTTCTGGTCTGCAGCCAGCCCCCAGGGTCTCTTCTGGTTATTTATCGATTATGTGTTTGTTCCCAAGGTCAAGGAGGGCTGTGGCGACAACGGATTTTTATGTGGCCTCTCACATCCTTCTATTCCTCATCTTTGAGTCGGGAGGAATCAAATATTCCCCTATTAAAACTCTTTTCTTTGGCCCAGTGAATTTATGAGAACAGGAATAAAAATGCACAGGATAATTTCATCTCATTGCAAAAACAGCCCCTGTTGCATTGCTGTTGAGCTGGGCAGTGGGGGCCGGCGGGCTTGGGGGGCAGGGGAGCTCCTGTCACAGTATCCGTCTCCCCGGGGGAAGGAGTTTCTGGATGCCAGAGGAAATGGTTTTGTGTGTAGGAAGTCAAATGAAAATACTCTGGATGGTCTTAATAGATGAGCAAATATTTTGCAGGACTTTGTCTGTTTACTTTGCATTAACCGCAAAACGCCTGTAGGGGGAGTTTTCTTATTACTCTTTTTGAGTCTCCAAACACAGGGACTAATTTTGGGGTTTTCTGTTTCCTGACTAATCCACTTCTGCTATGTTTTGCTTCAGGCTTCAAATACATTTGCCCCGACAATCAGACAATCACTGCTCCCCATTTCTAAAGGCTGGCCTTGGAGCATCTCAGATTATAACAAAGGACAAAAACATCTGTGGGCCTCAGAGGATTTGGGGAAAACAGGGAGCGGGGAATGGAGAGTGACGTTAAAGAAAGGCTCGGACATCAGCAGGGTTAGGGAGAGCACACAGCCGGCGGGAGCGCCAAGGGTCCTTGACACATGAGCCCTCTCTGCTTGCTGGAGAGCCCCCCAACCCAGGCCCAGCCTGACCCCAGTTGAGGTCCTGGGGAGGCTACAGAACAGATTGAAAGAAGGCCAGGGGGGCTCTGCTAGGCCTGGAAGCTCTCCCCTGCTCTCCCTGTGTGGCCTGGAAGCGGAGGCCGCGTGGAGAAAGAAAGCAGAGGGATACGGAGCTGGAACCCCTGCGTCCCTTTAACAAACTGTGACTTATGGTCTGATGACCACTTCCACTACCAGCGGCCAGAAGGATCTCTCTGCCTGATGTCAGAGCATGAGGCAGAGAGAACTAGGCTCCATCTGCTCAAGTAGAAGAGTGAGGAAACGAGGTGAGCAAGGTGCCCAAGAGAAGGCAGAACAGTCCCAGGGCCTTGGGACTCCCTGTGAGGACAGAAACGGCAGGTGCCCCACAGGAAGACACAGAGGTCCTCCCGGGCCTTCACACACATCGGTACAGCTCCCTCCACAGCGTGGGTGCGGACCTGGGGCCGTCTGCCCTGGAAGGCCAGTGCCTTTGAAGGTTTGCCCCTATGTGCCAAAGCCAGTCAAAGTCCACATCCACGTGGAGAGCTGCTGCCCCTTCAGTGGGAAGAACTGTGAAGCCTCATGACAAAGCACCTGGTCCAGGGCAGGTCAAGACTGAGGCTACCGATGGAACGAATCACATCAGTGTTGGTCAGGTCGTGGCAAAAGACGGACCTTTACACTCTGCAGGGGAGAGTATGCACTGAAAACATGGTTTTGGAGGCAGTTTGGTGGTGTCTGTTAAAATTTTAAAATGCATATCCCTTACGAGGAATTCATCATGTAGATATACCTACCCAAAACAGCAAGAGATGTACAGGATGGTTTGTAGAAGGGAAAAATACATCCAAATCAAGAAGCTACTGGACCTTGACAAGGGACTGTTTAAGTGAAAATATAATATATACATAAGTTATAACATGAATGGCCATCAGGGAAAATGAGGCAGATCTGCCTGTGACGACATGGAGTCATCACATGACGATATTTTATAAAGTGAAACTAAGCGAAAGAGCAGTGTTTTATTTTTTATTTTATATTTTGTAAAGATTTTTATTTATTTATTTATTTGAGACAGAGAGAGCGAGCACAAGCAGGGGGAAGGGCAGGCAGAGGGAGAAGCAGGTTCCCCGCTGAGCAGGGAGCCCGATGAGGGGCTCAATCCCAGGACCCCGAGATCATGACCGGAGCTGAAGGCAGGTGCTTAACCGACTGAGCCACCCAGGTGCCCAAGAACAGTGTTTTAATAAGACCTTGTTTGTATAAAAATAAAGAATATGCTTACGGGTATGAAATAAACTGTTGATAGTCGTTGTCTCTGGAAAATAAAGCTCAAGGTGAACAGTAGAAAGCAGATTAGGTTTTCATTTTATACCTTTATGTGCTTCTTGATTTTTTTTCCCCCAGGTGCATGTATAACTTTTCTCATTAAAAAAATTGTTTTGCTAATGGTTCTGTGTTCATTTTGAAGCCTCAGCAAAGTAGAAGCAAACATTTCTCCGAATCTCCGAATTTTTACCTTTGAGGTCCGTGTCTTAGGCTGTGACCGCGCTGTGACTTGGGAGCTGCATTCAGTCCAACCACACTGAAGAGAGATACTTGACCACCAGTAAGCAAAGACATAGCCCGAAGTTCTGTACGCTCCTGATTTCTATGTGTTCCATTATCTGGTTGGCACATCAGAAACTTCTGTCAACCTAGAGAACCAGGAACGCATTACAAAGAGAGGCACGAGGTCAAGCAAGCTCTTGACTTCAATTTTTCTTGTGATCTCTTACTACGTGCAGGAGGCTCCTATACAACGCAGCCCCATGCAAAAGATAGTTGTACTCACCTCCCCTCCTTGTACTCACTTCTCCCTGACCTCTGCGGACGTGAGGACTCCCCCACCCCCTGCATGAGGGAAATGGCTGCTTCACGATCAACTTGCCCAGGTCTGTGATAAGTTTTTCTTCTACTTTGGCCAATCTTCAGCAGGCAACATGGTTATCACTTCCTTTTTCTTGGAACATTTTCTTTGTGTTTTCTTGACAGCAACTCTCAGTTTTTCTCCATCTCCATTTCTTAGCTTCTCATTCTGACCCTCTTGGCTACCTCTTCCTTCCCTGCCAAACTTCTAAGAAGTCTGTTCCTCTTCTCCATTGGCCCTTCTTCTCTGGTTTCCCATCCAGTCTACTGGCTTTATGCATCATGCACACACTGACACTTTTCAGTTTTTGTTTTCCCTGCCCTAGATCAGACTTCGGGGATTAGACTTCCTGTCTCACTTTCCTATCCATCCTTCCCTCGTAATATGAATCTCAAGCTTAGTGTTCTTGAAACATAACTATACATTTTCCCCAGTCTACTGCCCCTCCTCCAATTTTCCTGTTCTCAGTGAGTAGCAACACCATTCACATGAGTCCTTGGATCAAAAACCCAGCAAACATTCTTGATTTCTCTTTCTTCTTAACATCCATGGATACAACGGAACATTGTTATTGGACAGATTTTCAAAATATATTCCAGTTGTGGTCATACTTGAGTCCCCACTCTGATATCCCGAATCCTGGTCACCATGACCTTTCACGTGGTGACCATGATGTCTTACCTGCTCTACTGGTCCCAGCTTCTGCTCACTTGCTTTGTCCTTAGAGCAACCAGGAACTACGTGCATAATATCTGGCTTCAAGATTTGGCAAAGATAGAATAATCACACTCTGACTTATCCCTGACACTGATTACTACTGAAAAACTTGAAAGAATGAATAAAGCAACTGAGGGATCTGAGAGGTTTTTTTTTTTTTTTTTTTAAAGGCCAAACAAGGAGCAAAATCAAGACTTGAAATGAATACATGACATCAAAATATCTAAATAAATGTAGAACTATAACAGGTGTTTATATAGAAAGACTCAGTAAAATAAAGATATAAATTATTCACAAAGTGCACTCTAGCTTCAATGCCATTCCAAAAATTATGCTAACACATTATTTTATTTTTAATAGAAATTTAATAGAAATTGTGTAAGTATAACATATATACTTACATATATAATAACCATAGTACTTCTGAATAAGGACAAGATGGTGGGGGGTGGCACTACTGAGACTTGCCCTATCAGATTTCTATCTTATAGAAAAGTATCAGGAAGCAAAAATTGGCACTTTCATGAGCCAAATTTCCAAATAGCCAATGGAGTATAATGGAGAATCAGAAACTGACACCCAGTAATATGGAGACCATGATGCGGTAGGCATTCTGGATCAGTGAGGAAAGAAGGAGCTATTTAGTAAAACAATCATGGGCCAACTATTGTTGTCATGGTAAAGAATGAAACTTGATCCCTGCCTCACAGCCTACTCAAAAATCAATTCCAGGTGTCTTTAGGATTTAAGGATAGTCCCTTTCTTCTGAAAGTTGTTTTAGTTTTCCTTTTCACTTTTGTGACCTATGGGTAGAAAATGATTTAAAAAAATATAAAAGAAAAAAATAAATAAAAGACACAAAATACAAATGCCCTAGAGGAAAAGATTGATATGTCGAACTATATTTCGTTAGGAACTTTAATTCATCAAAATATACAGGAAGGGTGTGAAAATTCAATCTATAAACTAGGAAAAAATATTCACAACACACATATGTGTAAAAGAATTTCTATCTAGAATAGAGAAGAATTCCCACAAATCAATAAGGAAAAGACAACAGATTCAATAGCAAGATATGCAACAGACATGAAGGGGCATTTTCCTGAAAGGGAAACCCAAAAGCAACTAAATATGTAAAATAAAGGTCACCTTCATTAGAAATCAGAACGCTGCAGATGCAAAAATCTCAATGAGGTGTACTTTTCCATCTACCAGTTGGGCAAAAGCTTAAATGTTTGATAATACCCAATATTGGTTAAGGCTATGAATCATAGGGGTTTTTCTTTACTGCTGGACCACGTACAATTTATAGCAACCACTTTGCAAAATAATTTGACATTATTTTATAAATATGAGTATTTGATCAAATAATTCCACGCTTAGATATATGGCAGAATCTTTTGCATATATATGCCAGGAGGCATGCCCGTGAATATTCAAACAAGTATCATTCCTACTGGCAAAACCAGAAAATACCCCAATTTCTTCAACAAGAAAATAGATAAGGAAATTGTCTTAAGTTGGACAATTGTTAGGGCGCTTGGGTGGCTCAGTTGGTTAAGCATCTGACTCTTGATTTTGGCTCAGGTCATGATCTCAGGATTGAGAGATCGAGCCCCACATCAGGCTCTGTGCTTGGCATGGAGCCTGCTTAAGATTGTCTCCCTCCCTCTACCTTTGCCCCTACCCCAGCACCCCCTTCTCAAAAATAAAATTGGGCAATTGTCTTAAAATGGACAATTATAAAGCAATGGGAATTCAGTTGCATGCAATAGTATGAGTAAGTTCTACAAATATGAAATAAAGTTCTAGAAAAATATGTAGAATACAATATGATTTTATAAGGCTCAGAAATAAGTACAGTTAAATAATATATTGTGTAGGTATACATCCATACACTATATAACTATTTAAACAAACAAAGCAAAGGAGTAATAGATACAAATAATAGTCGTAGGTATGCTTCATTGCAGAAGAACCATCTGGGGGGCAAGGGAATTGGGTTAGAGGAGGTATGTAGCAGGGACAAAGATTTTGGTTTAAATTTGGTGTGGGTTCATGAGTCTCAATTTTATTATGATGCTTCATATTGTACATACATACTATAAATAGTAATTTTTCAAAAGAAATGCATACCGTGTGATTCCGGACTATTATTAAAAACGTCCTATACATTTACTGCTGAGCTTCCTGTTGGCCAAAGCAAAGAAGGAAATAAGCTCAGATCAGGAGTTACTTTGTGAAGCTAAAATAATACCAGTTGTTCAGGAGGATCAGTGTCTGTCTGTCAGGTAAAGAAGATTGAGTAATGGTTGAATAAATGCATTTTCTCTCAAATGAAAACATAGCTTAACAGGAATAACGTTTAACACAAATTATTTTTCCAGTTTCTTGTCGACACATGAACTTCACAAAAAGTCCTCACGATCTTCTTTCCCCAGACACTCCAGTTTACTTTGTCCGAAGTCCCTACTAGCTGACGGTGAATCCAGAAAGACCCAGTTCTAGAATGTGCTCATCAGCATGGGGCACATCTGGCCACCTCTCTGTGTTCACAGATGGCAGTCACTGAATGTCATCCCCCAGTTATTCTGCTAATATTTGCCACAAAAATGTTTGTTTGAATGTATCTTATCAAAGTACTGTTTGTATTCTGGATTAGTCATTGCTTGGTTAAAGATTTGTATAATCAGCTTATTTTAAGATTAATTCATTAAAAAAAACCTCTGCAAATTCCTATTATCACTTAATTTGTATAAAGATATTTACTATATTTTAACAGGGCAATTAAGATTAATATGGGCTCTAAAACCATAAGGTCAAGTAAACATGAATTGGATGACACTCTAAATAGTCATTTCTGATCCTCAGATATTATTATGCAGCCCAGACCTTGTGGGTTTGCAGAATAGCAAAAAGGTCAGAAGTGGAATGAAATGAATATTCTCCCACTGTCCTGTGCTGAGGAGATCACCTGCTCGTTCATCACTCTGGATCTGAGAGCTGGCACAGGATCCAGAGGCTGGAAGAGGATGGTTGGAGCCCCGGAAGGGGACCCTCCCTCAGGCAGACACGAAGCTGGGGTACATTCCTGTGGCCCAGGCTCTTCCAGCCCAAATTCTCTTCAGAACCCCTTTCCTGTGGGTCAATACCGGATGGTGCCTCTTAGTGGCAGAACGCTAGCCTTCACCCCTTCTGCGACACTCCAGGCTGCTACCAGCCACGCTATCTGGGATCATTTCTTTCCGAATCATAATACCTGGCGTGGGCTTTTCAAATATTTTGATGGAACTGAGCAGTATTTTAATTTCTCACATCAACTAGATAGTAACCCTCCCTCCCCTGCTCTATGGTGGTCCCCCAAAATATACATCCACGTCCTAATCTCTGGCACCTGTGAGTGTGACCCTATTTGGAAAAAGGGTCTTTGCAGATGTAATTGAGTTCAGGATCTTGAGAGATTATCCTGGGTTATCCTTGTGGGCTCTGAACTCCAATGACAAGTGTTCATCCAGCAGACCGGAGAGAAGACCATGTGAAAAGAGAGGCAGAGCTTGGAGGAGCGCAGCCGAAAGCCTGGAGCCCCCTGAACCTGGAAGAGGCAGGGAAGTCACCTCCCCTGGAATCTCCCGAGGGAATGTGGTCCCGCCAACACCTTGATTTCCCCTTGGCTCCCAGAACGGTGGGAGTACAAATTTTTGTTGTTTTAAGTCACTCAGTTTGTGGGACTGTGTGGTAGCTCCAGCAGACTAATATGCCCCCCAAATAGGTTTTACTTTATTTTTTGTTTCAGTTTTCCTTACAAATCAATTTCTTATAAAAATCATAATGTTTATGCATCTGGGTTTTAAAATTCACCCAATGGATCAGATCATGTCTACCTCCCTCTTGGACGACGTACCCAAGGTGAATTGACTCACCCAGGTTAGGGAGGCTGGTCATCTGGCATGGGCTTAATTATAATCTTTAGAAAGTGTGTAAGTCGGATGCAGCTTATTACAACAAGTTCCCATTGACCTCATTCTCACTATAATTGCTTTGTTTTCTCTATTCTGATGGTGGTGGGGGAGGGGGCCTTTGGTTTCCTCTGGTTTCCATTGACTGATTATGCTGCACCATCACCAAGAAGAGGCACCAGGTCTGGCCCTCCAGTTTTGGTTTTTCTTTTTTTTTTTTTCCCCCAACCTGGAAGGAAGACAGACAATCAGACACATGGACATCTCACGCAGTGATTAGTGCTACAACAAAGGCCTGGACACTATGTCCTGCTGGTGTGTGGGAAGGTGCCTTGTCTTCTGTCTAGGGCCATGCTGTGAACAGACATTTCTGTACTAATGGAAGCTTCTTATCTGTGCTGGCCAGTGCTCGTCCCTCCCTAATACTCTCCACATGTGGCTGTTGAACACTTGAAATGTGGCCAGTGCCATGAAGAACTGCATTTTAATTTATTTGATTTTAATTAATTAAAATTTTAACACCCATATCTGGAGAGGGTTGTTGGAGGGGGCATCTATGTTGAGCCTCCAGGTGCACACTTTGGCATTCCAGGCATTGCCTGGGACGTTTCTGGATACAGAGCTAATGCCACTTAACGGGTAACGAAGAGGACACATTTAGAATCCGTCCATGAGTGTCAAGGAATGAGTCCAGGAAAGTCAATGATAATCTTTAATCAAGAGACCATGTGATCTTCTCAAAGCCACAGGAATATATGTGCTGAGAAGTTCCAATTCCACTGCCCTCTTGGTAATTTCCAGCCAGTTATGTCTTTTTATGTGAGCTAGAGATGTCGATTGCCAGTCTCCCATCCCCCAGTGGGACACAGACCTTCCCCTTACCTGAGCCAGGAGTGCAAGACATCTGAGGACATCACTTTACACCTGTCCATGAGAAACAAGATGCCAGGGTATCCAAAACAGGACACCCAAGGCTGCATCAACAGAAGTGTGTGAGTGTGGCCAAAAGCATCCAAACCTATGTCAGATGTGGGCACCTCCAAAGGGAATGCAACCAGAACAAATTGTTAACACAATCAATAACAGCTTTAGCAATGTTTTATGTAATTAAATCATAGGGACTAGAAAAATCCCTATTCTCAAGTAATTTATATGAGCTGTTTTTAAGTCACAAGGGGGTCAATTCAATTTAGAAATTACACACGGATTCATGGAGTTGGCACCTTGAATATGGCTTTCTATCCCTCCACTCAACTCCAAGCTACCTGGCTTTCCTGAGGAGCGCATGACCTCAGGGCCCACGGAGCGCTGTGGGATTCCTGGTGGATGGAGCGACATAGGACTTACTCCTTTTGAAGCTGGCAAGAGTGTGGATTCTCTTGTTAGTGGGAGAATTGGAGCAAGAGCATTCTGGGAAAAGTTTGGTCAAAGTGTCAATGGCGTTGAGGCATATTGTTATCAGCCCTGATTCATTCATTCATTCATTCATTCATTGCACACCTATGTCCAGGGAGATGCTTGATGGTTAGACTGGGCTCTCTCTGCCTCTGAGTCTGACTAGCCAGAAAGAAGTTTTTCTCCTCCTTTTTTTCAGAGGAGGAGAAGCAGAGAGACCAGCTGTTGCCTTGTTGGCTCCCAAGGGCTAAAAAGACTTCCATTTCATCATTGAGATACCATAGCACATAAAGTGCGCCAGCAATAGGAATGAACCTGAACGAGCTGACAAAGACAAATGACAACCCCACTGAGAAGAGAGAGGGATAAGGAGGATGTCAGTTAGCCAACAGAGCATGTGCTCGGCTTGGCTCACACTCTAGAAAATGACACCAGTAGGGTCTGCAACCTTGGGGCCCCCCACTAGGAACCAGGCTCCTTCCTTTCCTGTATTCCCATTTCAGTATGATTCTGGGCTTTCTTTATCTTCTGTTCCCGTTTTCCTCCAAAGAACTATGCACTCTGCCCTTGGAAAACCCCCTCCATGGTAGACAAGTTGTCCCACATGCCCAGCTTCTCCCCCTCCTGCTTTACTTGAAACACATTCAATCTTTTCCTGTAATAGCACTTCACCCTCAGCATTCTTAACAGGGTAATTCTTGGTGCTTAATTTCCTACCCTGCGAATATTTGATGTTCAAGAGGTAGACTTGCTGTTCTCTTCTTTCTTGATGCTGTTTACAGAGATATTTTAAACATAAAGACACAGATGCTGAAAGTGACATAATAGATGCAAGAAAACCATAGAAATACTGAGCAAGGTAGTTTGTGGACCTGAAGTAACAGATCGTTAGACTTCGAGATAAGGAATATAATGAGAGTGAAAAAGGGGTCTTCAATGTAAATAAAAGGGTTAATTCAATAGAAAGAGGTAACAATCCTGCAAATTTACCTATTAGAATAGCTTCAAAATATACAGAACTAAAAGAAAACACACACACACACACACACACACAATGGCATTTGGATAATTTTTAATACTCGTGAATGAAAGGATATTAGAAAAATATCAGTAAGGATATAGAAGATTTGAAAAACACAACTAATCACCTACACTGAATAAACCTGTGGAACACCATATCATATATTTTAGCTCCTATCTGGTAAAATAGACCAGAATCTGGGCCAGAAAACAAGTGTCAACAAGTTCCAAAAGACTGAAATCTTATAGTCTATGTTCTTTGGCCACTGGGAAGTTATATTAAAATCAATAACAGAAAAATGTAAAGAATCTTTAAATGCCTAAAAATTTGAAAAAAAAGACATAATTATACATAATATATGAGTTTACGAAGAAATTACAACAGAAACCAAGAAATATAAATATTATACAAACTATATATACAACTATGTATACATTTATATAAATATTTTGCATGTGTCTATGTTGATATCAGCATATCTGTATGAGCTTAAGGTCAATGTTCTCATCTTCCAATTCAAGAAGTTAGAAAAAGAACACCAAATTAAGCCCAAACAAAATAGAAGAAATAAACAGTAATTATATAAGCAGACATCAATAAAATATAAAGCAAATATATAATAGAGATATGAATAAAAGGTTGATTTTTTAAAAAGACTAATGAAATTGATAAATCCCTTTCAAGACATAAATTAAAAAGAGAGAGAAATATAAATCACCAATATCAAGAATGAAAATGAAGACAGATCTTTCAGAAATCAAAAGAATATTAAGAGGAGGGCGCCTGGGTGGCTCAGATGGTTAAGCGTCTGCCTTCGGCTCAGGTCATGATCCCAGGGTCCTGGGATCGAGTCCCACATCGGGCTCCCTGCTCCTTGGGAGCCTGCTTCTCCCTCTGCCTCTCTCTCTCTCTCTCTCTCTCTCTCTCTCTGTGTCTCTCATGAACAAAGAAATAAAATCTTAAAAAAAAAATATTAAAGGGAATAAAAACTTCATGCCATTAAGTTTGATAATTTAGATAAAATGGATACTTTTCTAAAAAAAATCCAGTTTAAAGAAACTGACACACATGAAAAATAGAAAATGTCAATAGTGCCGCATCTTTTTTTTTAAAAAACATTTTATTTATTTGACAGAGAGAGCACAAGCAGAGGGAAAGAGAGGGAGAAGCAGGCTCCCTGCTGAGCAAGGAGCCCGATGTGGGACTCGATCCCAGGACCCTGGGATCCTCACCCAGGCTGAAGGCAGCCGCTTGACCGACTGAGCCACCCAGGCATCCCGATAGCGCTGCCTCTTTTAAAGGAAGTGTATCAACAATAAAAATTTTACCACAAAGAGAATTCCAAGCCCATACAGATTTATTTTGCACTTACCAAATATTTAGGAGAGAAATTAATTATATCTTAAACAAAATCTTACAGATAGCTGCTTGATGAAATCAATATAACCTTGATACCAAACATGACAAGGATGTTACATGAAAGGAAAATCACAAGATGGTATTACACATAAACAAATACACAAAAATCCTAAATAAATATTAGCAAATCAAACCCAATAATATATAAAAAGAACAATAAGAATAATATACCATAAACAAGTGGGATTTTCCTTATAAGTTCAATAAAATATAAAATTAATATCAATAATCAATGTAATTCACCACATTAACAAAACATAAGAGAAAAACTACAATAATGTCAATAAATGCAGAAAAAGGGGCACCTGGGTGGTGGCTCAGTTGGCTGAATGTCCTACTTTTGATTTTAGTTCAGGTCATGATCTCAGGGTCCTGGGATCAAGCCCCAAGTTGGGCTCCTTGTTCAACATGGAGTCTGCTTGAGATTTTCTCTCCCTTTCCCTCCCTCCACCTGCAGATGCTCTCTCGCTCTCCCTAAAATAAATAAATAAATAAAAATCTTAAAAATATATAAAAAATACAGAAAAAGAATTTTGTAAACTTAAATACCTATTCCTGATAAAATATATCAGCAAATTAAAAATAGAAAAAAAAATCCTTAATCCACTAAAGGACCCATATAAAACAAAACAAAACAAATTAAACAAAACAAAACAAAGAAAAGCCTATAGCTCACATTATAGTTAATGATAAGATATTGAATACTTTCCCTCTGAGGTTAAGAATAAGACGAGGATGTACAATATCACCACTTCTATTTAATATTGTACTAAAGATCCTGGTTCAAAAAGGTAAGAAAATTTTTGAAAATCCTAATAAAATTACAAAAGAAAAAACTAAAATTTCTTATATAGATAGCATGATTGTGTTTACATAACTTTCAAAAGAATCTGCCAAGAAATTATTAACAATAGGTAAGCTTAATAAAGTTGCTGGATACAAGGTCAATATACAAAATTAATTTTATCTATGTACTAGAAACAAATAAATGAAAAAATTATAAAAAATACCATCAAAAATAGTATCAAAAATATAAAATGTCTAATAATAATTTTGAAATATAGGCAAGTCTTCTACACTGAAAATTGTAAAACATTACTGAAATAAATCAAAGAAGTTCTAAATAAATGGTGAGATATGTTATGTTCATAGATTAAGTGACTTAATATTGTTTATATGTTCATTTTGCCCCATATGATTTTAGTTTTAATGAACTTCCAATCAAAATGCCAACAGTTTTTTTTGTGTGTATGGAAATTAATAAGTGAAAATTTATGTAGATAAAGAAAACATTAAAGAATATGTTAAGTGAAAATTTATATAATGTAGTTATAGAAATGCAAAGGACCTAGGATAATCAAGGAAGAGAAAACTGGAGGATTTACACTGTAAGATATCAAGACTTTTTATAACGTTATGGTGATTACAACAGTGTGTTATTTGTACAAAGACAGACAAATGGATCAATTTGTGACATAATCCCTATTGCAATTCAGTAGGAGAAAGAAAGATCTTTTTCAGTAAATATACTAGATTAAAAATGACCTTGACCACTATGTGACAAAGTTCACAAGAAATAATTCAAGAGTGATCATAGATTAAATGCTGTATGTGACCTTTTTGGGAAATAAATTTTGTATGGAGATAATCAAGGTAAAATTATGTCATTTGGGTGAATCCTAATCCAATATGGCTGGCATCCTTATAAAAAAGGGGAAATTTGGACACAGACCCAGACATGCATAGAGGGACGGCAGGGTGAAGAAACACAGGGAAAATATCATGTGAAGATGGAAGCAAAGATTGGAATTAAGCTTCCACAAGCCAAAGGGCATCTGGGACTAGGAGAAGCTGGAAGAGGCAAGGAAGACTCCTTCTCCTACAGGAAGCATGGCCCTGCTGACACATTGATTTTGGGCTTCTAGCATCCCAAATGGCAGACAACAAATTTCTGTTGTTCTATGTCACCCTGTTTACGGTACTTTGTTACAGCAGCTCTTGGAAACTAATAAAGAGTAAAAGTAAAGAGTGACACATTGTAAGAACTTCTGTGTCTCAAACCATCCCATGAAGAGTTAAGTCATAAAAGAGGGCTGATATTTGCAACAAATGTATCTAACAAAGGGCCCAATTCCAGATTATTTAAAGAATTCCTGCATTTCAATTTTTAAAAAAGAACAAACTTGAAAACTGGCAAGAAACTTGAATAGAACTTCCATAAATGTGCACATTAAAATGGCCAACGAGCATATAAAAATCTGCATCATATCACTTACCATTAGATGAATGAAATTTTTAAAGTGAGACACAACTATCCATTCACTAGAATGGCTGAAATTAAAAAGATACACTAATTTTATCAGATGCTGGTGAGTGTGCAGAGCAACTAGACCTGTTCCATTTCTGGTGGGAGTGTAAGTTGGTATCATTTTGGGAACATTTTGACCAAATCTACTAAAACTGAGCATACATAGACCCCATGACCCTGTTATTCCATTAGGTATAAATGCAACTGAAGTGAGTGCTTATATTCACCAAAAGACATGTATGAGAGGGTTCAAAATAGCTTTATTTGTAAGAGCCCCCAAACAGGAAACAGCCCAAATGTCCATCAAGAGGAGAATGGGTGATTGAGTTGTGGTATATTCATACAGTGGAGTGGGAAGGGACTACGTAGAAATGACTCTTGACAGACATGATGTTGTATGAAGGAGATCTGACACCAAAGATCACATACTCCATCTTCCATTTATATGAAGTTCAGGAACAGGCCAGGTCCATCCATGATGGTAGAAGTCAGGATAGCGGTTAGTCCTTAGGGATGGCATTTGTGGTAGAGGGGGGCCATGTGGGAATCTTCTCGAATTATGGAGATACTCTTCCATGTGATCTGGGTAGTGGTTATATTGCTGACTGGAAATGTAAACATTCATCAAGGTGTATAAATTAGATTTATGCATTGTACCAAATATAAGTTAAGCCTCCAAAAATGTTGAAAAGCAAAAAAAAAAAAAAAAAAAAAGTATCAGATAATAATCAAGTAAAGTGTCACAAAGAAACATTCTGAGAGGGAGATAATTACCTTATCAGATATCAGAACATATAATTACTGTAATTAAATCACTTTGAGTTAGGGACATAGGAACAGACAAAAAGAGCGAAATTGATCAGAGAATCCAGTGATAGAGTGGTTGTGAGTTTCAAACAATAGACAAGTTAATAATTTTTAAGTATGTAGAAGTGTGCTCACATTTGCCAAAGCTCTGGGTAAGTGCTAGTTAATCAGTTAAAGTAAAAAAGACTAGATTCCTGTATATGATGATTTACTATATCACAAACATTATACTTCATTTTTAGGAAAATAAGTGCATTATTTAATATATGGAGATGCCTCAACTGCTCAGGCTTTGAAACTAAATTAAGTTTGTCATCTATTTCCATTATACATAACATGAAAACCAGAACAAGAGAAGCCTTACAAAATATCTAGGAGATTAGAAGTAATTTATAGGGGCGAAGAAGAATTTCTTAGACGAGACACTCAGCAGTTTTAAGAAAAGATGCACCCATTTCACTGTATAAAATTTTTAAATATTGCAATAATGAAATATGAAAATAGCCAATAAACAAAAATAGGTTTGGTAAACTTTTGCAAAGCAGATGGTGAATAAGGTTAATATTTATTATATAACATTATGTATATTATATTTAGTGCATATTATGTATAATATATAAATATGTAAAAATGCAATAACTAATATGTATTTATATAATATAATTTATATAATGTTGATATGAAATAACTATTTAAAATAATAAAAGTTGGGGCACCTGGGTGGCTCAGTCGGTTAAGCATCTGCCTTCGGCTCAGGTCATGATCCCGGGGTCCTGGGATGGGCCCTGCATCAGGCTCCCTGCTCAGCAGGGACTCTGCTTCTCCCTCTGCCTCTCCCCCTGCTTGTGTTCCCTCTCTCTCATTCTCTCTCCCAAATAAATAAAATCTTTTTAAAAAATATACTAATAAAAGTCATATATATCTTCGGTATACAAAGAGCTCTTAAATTTGACAAGAAAAAGACAAAGCAATAAAAACATGGACAAAAGGTGTTCAAACTCACTATAAGTCAGGGAAATGCAAATCACAAGAGTGGTGAGACCTGGTTTTTATACTTTTGATATTGACAAAGGGAAAAAGCTATATGCCCTTTCCTGGTAAAAATACGGAAAAAAGGCATTTGAATTAGAATATCCTTCCTTTTTGTAAAGTGGTTGGGCCACGTTTTTAAACATTAGAAACCCTGTGCCTTTCAACCCAGCAGGTCCTGGCTGGAGACCTCTGGTAGCAGAGGGTGCAAGGGTTCAGGACCAGGGGTCCTGGGCTGTTCCAAGGAGAGAACCCTGGCATCAAGGCCAGGGCCCAGCAATAGGGGTGGGGGGAGGGGGGGAAACCAAAAGCAGTCATAAAAAAACGAGTCAGTTACACCAAAAATCCCTGAGCTGAGCTGAGTGACAAAAGAAGGATGCAGAATCACGAGTCCATGACATGGATTTAAACAATTAACAGAGACTATAAAACCCTGTGTGTCCACACACGAGCTGGTGCATGGAGCTGTGAGCTTGAAGAACATGGATGCTGCATATAGGTTGTTACATGTGCTGGGGTGATGTGTGGGGAGGAGGAGAGGGAGGAAGGAGTCAAGTAAAAATGAAAAAAAACCCACATGAAAATGAAAAAAACTATATATATATGTATATATATATATACATATATATACACACACATACATGTTCTCTATCATCTCATGCATGCATTCGTGTAAACTTACGTAAGTGTGTAAATGTGGCTGGTGTTTAGAAGGTGGAACCGTGATGTCAAGTTCACCTGGGCTCAGCACAAACTAAGCCCCAGTGCAGAGTCAAGACTGTAGGGGGGATCCTGAAATTCTTGTTCCCGGTCCTCTGGGGGGGGGGGGAGTGCACAAAGGCCCCCTTCCACCGTCTGCTAGATGCAGGGACCCGGAAGGGGGCTGAGCAGACCTGAGCAGGTCCGAAGCTGACTGAACTGTCCCCTGCCTTTGTTGCTGAGCACATGTGGACAGAGAGCAAGGACCCCGCAAGCCCGTGGTGCTAATTCTCTGCCTGGCCCGACCCACCAAGAGTTAACTTGGGTAACACCTGCTGCCCCAACTCTCCCAAGGGACTGTCCCCTGGGAGACCACTTGTTGGAGAAAAGGACAAATCATAAAAATAAGCAAATACATAACAAACCAGAATAACAGCAATGGCAGAAACAGTTGGCAGCAAGAATTTAACTTTTTAATATTTATTTTAAAAGAAAAGAACACACGCTCATTGCAGAGTTATTTAAACAACAGGAAACTGTATAAAAAAGGTACAGTTTCCAGCCCCCACAACCGAGAGATAAGAACTATTGATAGGTGGGAATGTAGCCTTTCTGATTTTATAAATGTATCTTACATATATGCATATATTATATATTCCCACATGCATATGTATATGTATGTATATTATATATTCTAAACAGAAATGAAATCATACCAATATATCTCATTGTGCAATCTGTATTTTGTTTGTTTCTATTTAACAAACATTGTGGACATCCCTCACAGGCAGGCCAGATGGAGCTGCCTCAGCCTTACAAAAGAGCTGCCTGCCTAGCATTCCCTTATATGAATGTGCTCTAACTTAGTCCTGAGGGATCGAAAATTTAGGTTCATTGAGATTTTTGCTTTTCCACATGTGATTGCAAAGCTATCCTTGTACATATCTATTGACAGTCTCACGGTAACACTTCCATAGGAAAGATACCAAAAGCGTTTGCTTATAAAATACACTCATTCACAAATGTGCCCTCCCAAATGGTTTGACAAACGTGCACTGCCCCAACAGTAGGAAAACCACCGGTTTTCCACAATCTACCTTAAGAAAGTGTGTCAGTGTGAGAGGCCAAGATCTTTGGCCCATTATGCTGAAAGTTTTTATTTCTTGGTTCACTGGTGAGGTTGAGTTTTTTCTGTCTGCTCACAGGGGAGAAGGCACAGCTTATAGGCTCTGGAGTTCACCTCTTTTTACAACTGGCAAACAAGGAAGATCAGGAAAGCGGCTCTGTACAAAATTAATAGTAAAATATCTCAACATTAATGGTTTAATTGAAATTTTTGGACTTTTTCGTAGGTAGACAAATAGTGAGATTTTGTACTTCCTTCTTCCTATTTGTTTTTTTCTTTTCCTTGTCTTAGCTGATGGTTAAGATGACAAGAGAAGAATATGGCAAAAGTCTGTGTTCGTGGAGGGGCAGGTTCCCTCGGGAGCAGGATCACTCACCACACTCCACGGTTACGTGCAACGTCGGCTACCCAGCATTTCTGCTAAATGGCCTTTACAGGGTCAATAAATGTTTCTTCCATTGGTAGTTACTAATTTTGTTTTAGGGTCTCTGCATCTGGACCTGAGGGTGCTGTGCCGTCCTGTCTCAGAGTCAAGGATGTTCTCACAGCTACAGCTGTTCGCGAATTTTAGTTACCATCAGTTCAGTTCAAGAATTCTCTGTCAGCTGCCGGCGCCTGGCGGGCCCTGGGGATGCGGTGGCGAAGACAGTGGCAGAGGTCTCTGTCCCCATGGCGCTAACGGCACGCCTGGAGTTCAAGGGCTGTGTGCCTCCCATGGCAGCTGTGAGGGGGTGTCAGAGGGAGCACCAACCTCCCCGGGTGGGGAGCGGCAGCGGCGACAGAACGCAGAGCGGCTCCCGCTGCACCTGCTCGGGCAGAATGGGCCGTGGCTGCCTTAGGACCATAGTAGCGGTGAGAACCAAGCTGGAGTCTTCATCCAAAACGGATGGTCCTCTGATTAACTGACCAGCAAGAAATCCTTGCTACAGGTTCCAAATGTCCCAGGAACGCCTGGGATTTACCTCCTTCAGATGGCTCTATTTCTTCAGAAACCTCAGAACAACATCTGTGTGTACTGAGGCTCTCTTCCGGGCCAGATTATTGTTGTATTTTTTTTTTTGAAGATTTTATTTATTTATTTGAAAGAGAGATGCAGCGAGAGAGGGAACACAAGCAGGGGGAGTGGGAGAGGGAGAAGCAGACTCCCCGCGGAGCAGGGAGCGGGACGCGGGGCTCGATCCCAGGACCCTGGGATCATGACCTGAGCCGAAGGCAGTCGCTTAACTGACTGAGCCACGCAGGCGCCCCTCTTGTATTTTTTACCTAATCCTAAATCCCAGTGTCCATGGCAGACACAGAGGCCTGGCCCCCTTGCCCTTCCAGGAAAGACCTTCAGCCAGTTGTGAGGTGCATGCCTGGCCAGCAGCCTCCAGCTCTTCCTTCAGGCTCAGCCTCAGCTTTAAGGTCCAGGGGATGCCCTTCGAGGGGCAGCTACCGCCAGATAGCAAACAGGGCGATGGTGCAGGGCCCGATCTCTCTGCCCACAGCCGAATTCTTGCTCTGAAGGCCCCTGGGCTGAGAGAGACGAAGTCAGTTCTAAGTCCTGATCTGATGGCTGCCCTGACCGGCCCTGCGATCTTCTTTCCCGGGTTGCTCCCCCATGAACCTCAGACGTACCTACATCCATTTTCACGCTCTGTTTCACAGAGACCTTGACCTGTGGGAAAACTGAGGCCCTGGGAGCAGCCACATTTGTTGCTTTGATATTTATTCTTGGTTGCCACGGACTAGGCACAGAGTCAGATGTGTCCTTGGGTCCCCTCAGATCCTGCCACAGACTTCCCTGGGATAGAAACTCCCCATTCCTTCCACTCACCTCCCCCTGCCATGCTCCGTTCTTCCCCCTTCTGCCCAGCTGCCCCAGCCCAGCCCTGCAGTGGCCTGGCCTCCCCCGGCACGGGCATGGGGTCGCCGAGAACGTGGATCGCCGCCCCGTCTTTAGAAGGGCCTCTTCCGTCTGGGGCCCCTGTGAAATGAGAGGCAGAGGAGGATCCCTGAGGTGAAGGGGCGCTGGCCTGCAGGGGACAGCCGTGACCGTGAGAGTGTTTGCCTTGTAACTGAATCACGGAGGGTGCCCTGGTAGAATGGCTGTTTTATTACAACGGCTAGAGTGTGTGTTTTCTTTTGGCACCTTGCAAACACCTCAGGTGCCACAGAAGTCACTGGAAGGGGCGGGGCTGCTCAGCAGCTTATGAATGGGAGCTTTCAGGGTCTCATTCCCCGGAAAGCACTTGGAGCCCTTTTCCTCCTGTGGCGGCCCAGCATGTGGCGGAGTCCTAGCGCTCCGGCTTGCCCGATGTCCACACTCACAGCTGGCTTTACTGGGGTGGAGATAAGCTGAGGTTTTTAAACTGGTTGATCTTTCTCATGGCGAGCTTAATGAACAAAGTCAAAGGAGTTTTAACAAGAAAAGGGGAAACTTCATGTGTCCAACACAAATGTCCTTAATTTTGCAAATGAGAACTTTGTGTGTCTCACCTTCTAGGGACTAAGGAAACAGCCCTGGGAGTGCATCTGTGACTCCTGAAATGAGGAGTCCAAACCAGGCTTTGAACTGACCCCCGAGGTCAAATACTTTGCCCCACTGCCCTAGACCCAGAAGCGAATCAGGTTTTATGAGGCCTCGGGTGTATACAATTGGGAAGGCCTTTTTTAAAGGAAAGGATACAAATTAGGAATAAAAGTAAATATTTAACTGGAATAAGATCAGAATGATCATCATGGAGATTCGGGAGGACACCTGGGCAAGAGGTATGCCCGGAGCAGGTCAGAGCCCTGGGGGGCTCCAGGAGCAAACTGTCCTTGGAGAAACTGGTCACTGAAGTACCACCCCCTGGGGCATGGTGGTCCCCATGCACCCAGACACAGAGAGGAGACCATCGTCCTCCCTGTCCTGGGCTGAGTGGTGTGGACTTGGCACTGCCCAAAGTTCACATCCCAGCACCCCATAAGGTCGTCTCAGTTCGGAGGGACAGACCATCTGGTTTGCCTGAAACTGTGGGTTTCCTGGGGTCCAGGACCTTTAGAGGTAGCACATGGAACATTCTGGGTGAATGGGGACAATTTGGTCACCCTATCTGGCTCATGTAGGTAGCCAAGTTAAGTGCTCATGGGCCACATCCTGAGATTGTTAGTCTGCAAAAATGATAAACTCTAAGAAGAATGTGAATTCCCTGTATCTCGCTTTTATAATGTGCCGGGCCTGGGCACATTATTGGGCTAATGCAGGACCATCATACAGGTCCTGCAGATACTTACACTTTTATTATCTTACTCTTTACAGAAAAAGTTTACAGGGGAAAAAAAAAAAAAAACCTGCTATAGTTCAAGAACTTGTCACCTGTAACCTAAATATGTCTCCTAAAAATATTCAGAACCTTCTTAAATGTAAGTTTGGCCATGTCTCTCCTGAGCCTAAAAATATTCAATGGCTCCCTAGTGCCAAATGGCCAAATCTTTTAACCAAAGTTTCGGGCAAGCTGCACCAAATTGGCCTTTCTGGGCTTTCACTTTTGTCCAGATCAGACCCTCATCCCTGTCACATGTCTGTTTCTGATGCTGAAGGAGCCACCTGGCAGCCTCATGGGTGTTCCTCATTTGTCCAGCCTCTCAGAGCAGTGCTGCCAGAACCCTCTAGGGTCTGTGAATGGGTTCCTATGGTTCACCAAACACTCAGACATAGTGTGGTCAGCCTTCCTCAACTCTCCCATGGCACCTTCTCAGCACACAGGACTGTGCCCGGACCTCACTGTTTGTGGGGTTCAAGCCATTTTCTAACAATGGTCCCACAAGGCTGTGCATCTTTGAGCCCCTAGAGAAGGGCATGACAGCCCTTTTCTCTGAACACCAGCACCAGGCTTCCTTCTGCAAGGCTCAACCCTGGGCACATCTGTGAGGGGCTCAGCAATCGATATAACTCCGTATCAGTGACTTCACTGGCATCTCACTGCTGAGTGGTCTTGTCACCGTTCATAGATGAGTAAATCGAGGCTCAGAGGACACAGCTGCCGCAGCCGGTGCTCACTGCACCAGCCATGTCTCCCAACACCCGGCCCTGGGTTTCTGCACCAGCTCTGTCTCCTTGGGCCTCATGCCTGAGCGTGCAGGTCTCCGGCTGGGCTATTGCTGGGCAGCCACTCTTCTGTGGACTGGGACAGCTGCCTGGGAGATTTTCCCTGAAGTCGATGGAGGCACTCTGTGATTTAAACAACAAAAAATTAAAAGAACCAACCAGTCTTCCTTAAAATATATTGTTCTGGAATATTTCAAATGTTTACAAAAATGGAAAAATATCAGCTCTCATAGACCAATTGCTCAGCTTAAGCAATAACGATCCTGTTTCATCTATATCCTGCATCTTTCCAGCCCTCCCCTTCTCTAGAATATTTTGAAGTAAATCTCAAGCTCATAAAATTTTCAGGTTATGCTGGTAAAAAATAAAAAGGATTAAAAAAAGATATAAAAATAAGGATATCTATCTATCTATCTATCTATCTATCACTATTATTCCCCTTAATACTTTACAATAATTCTATCATTAAATATCCAATTAGGGTTCAAAATTCCCTGGCAACCTCATAAATCTGTAACAATTCATTGCTCAAATCAGGATCAAAATAAGATCCATGCATTGCAATTGGTTAGTGGGTCTCAAATCTCTCAAATCTTTGGCCTTGACTTATTTCCTTCCTTCCTTCCTTCCTTCCTTCCTTCCTTCCTTCCTTCCTTCCTTCCTTCCTTCCTTCCTTCCTCTTCCTCCCTCCCTCACACACATTCTCCCTACTTCTTTCCTTCCATTTCCTGAGCAATTTAATGGTAAAGGAGGCGGGTCCGTTAGCCCATGGAGTTCCTGTTCTAGCGCATTCCTTCCACTGTGCTTCTCTTTCCTGGACACCTGCTGTCATTTGGTCATTGCATCTAGACAGGCTTTCCCAACTGCTGCATTACTGTCAGTGGGGGCAGGATACTTTTCTGTGGTTGACGGTCCTGTGCATTATAGGGTTTTTAGCAGCATTTCTGACCTCTCCTCATTATTAGGGAGTAGCACCCCAGATGTGACAAACAAAAATGTCTCCAGACTTTGCCAGCTGGAACCACTGCTCTAAAGGGTGATGGGATTCCAAGTTAATTTTTTTGCGAGACCCTTTGACTGTAGCAGTGTTCACGTCCCTCTGCATTGTGTAGCCTTTTGTCCTCATCAGAGCTGCTGCTGTCTCCAAGCTGATACCAGCCCAGAATAAGGAACTGATTCAAGGGTGTATTAACCACTTCATAAGACAACAAAGAAAGAGATTAAAGCACAGTGTTGCTTTTTAGCAAAAACCTTGAATGGTCTCTGTTAAATACAAGTGGACATCTGGACAAATATTTTCCTTACTTCTTCTTGATGACAATGACGTGACTTGGATTAACATAAAGAGAAGTTGCATCATGGTTTGAGGTGGACTGCCTGGGGCTGGGGGTGCCCACGGGGTGATGGGCTGTCCCTTACAGCACAGTCCCACATTCTGGATCAGTGTAGACCAGGTATGTTTGTGCAAGGAGAGGGGGGCTCTCGTCACCACCAAGGAACTGATTTTGTCTTGATTTGTGGGGCATGAATTCTGACAGATTAGAAACAGTCAACCAACTGACTGTTCTCTAGGTCATTGCTCTAGAAGAGATGAGCTTCTTAATGAATTCTTTTACATTAAAATGCCAGAATTATTTAATAAAGTTTTTCCTTTCCACATTAGATGACACAATTTTGACTTTTTTTTCCCTTTCTTTTGTATTATTACAATTTAAAATGAGGAAAGCTATGTAACCATTTCAGGTTAATTTGTTGTTATATTTGCCAGCTTACTTCACTGCATTATTAAAACATTTAGTACTGTGTGTCATTAGTATTCCAAAATGTAATTAGCATATTTAATCAAAAACAATTAAGAACAAACACTGCTTCCCTTTTTAAGTAATAAAATATTTACTACTGTAAAAATAAATGGAAACCAAAACATACTTTGAGGTGTTGATTTCTAAGAAAGGAAGGAAGGAAGGAAGGAAGGAAGGAAGGAAGGAAGGAAGGAAGGAAGGAAGGAAAGAATGAAGGAAGGAAGGAAGAAAGAAAGAAAGAAAGAAAGAAAGAAAGAAAGGAGGGAGGGAGGGAGGGAGGGAGGGAGGGAGGGAGGGAGGAAGGAAGGAAGGAAAGAAAGAAAGAAAGAAAGAAAGAAAGAAAGAAAGAAAGAAAGAAAGAAAGAAAAGAAAGAAAGAAAAGAAAAGAAAGAAAGAGAAAAGGAAAGAATTTTAAGGGTATTTGCCAACTCTAAGCTCCCTCTGGTGGATTCCTTAACTTTTTTTCCTCTTGGGAATTTTGATTTCTATAAGTCAAGTACAGAGAAATAAAATTTCATTACAGCTTCTCAAAACAATAATAAAAGACAGTGCCTGAACTAAGAAAAGTTATGTAATTCTATGCCTAGGGACTTGATTTCTCAGCTGAAATTTATTTCTGTAAAACTAAGTTTAAATGTTAAAATATTGAATGAGACCTTGAAATGTCAGTAACAACAACAAAAAGAGACATTTGAAAATCAGTAGACCGTTTGCATTTGGAGGTGACGATGAAAACTTACCTATGCATTTCCCTAACCCAGCCAGTTAACCTTTAGTTCCGTTTAGTTAGTTAGCCTGTCTTTGTTGTTCTTTTTCACATCATGCAAAACACTTTTCATACCTTCAGTTTCCATGTGCTTCTACCTGTACCTGTAGTTGCCAGTGTTGTACAGATTTGGATTCTATCCCTTAACCTCTGCCCTTCGGTGTCTCTGGGCCTCTTATACAACATTTACACTAACTTTACCCCTCATCAAGACCATTAGACCCTGGACATCATACTTGATGGTGAGAAATTCAAAGCTTCCTTACAGAGATCAGGTACAAGGCAAGGAGATCCACTCTTCCCATTCCTCTCAACAGCATAGTGAAAGTTCCAGCTAATGTAATAAAACAAGAAAAGGAAATAAAAGGTATATAGACTGGGAACAAAGAAATAAAACTTTCTGTGTTTGTAGATGACATGATTACATATGTGGAGAATCTGAAATCATAGACAACAACAAAAATGCCTGGAACTAATAAGCAGTTATAGCAAACTTGCAAGATACAAGGTTAATATATGACAGTCAATCACTTACCTATATACCAACAATGAACAAATGGAATTTGAAATTAAAAGCATAATACCATTTATATTAACACTTAAAAAATTTGAAGTACTTGGTTAAAAATTTAACAAAATATGTGTAAGATCTGTACGAGAAAACCTCAAAACTTTGCTGAATGAAATAAAATAACTAAATAGTGAAGAGATGTTTCCATAGTCATTGATAGGAAGACTCAATATTTTCAAGATGTCAGTTCTTCCTAACTTGATCTATTGACGCAATGTAATTCTAATTAAAATTACAGTAAGTTATTTTGTGGATATTGACAAACTGATTCTAAAATTTATATGGAGAGGCAAACGCCCCAGAATAGCCAACATAGTATTGAAAGAGAAGAACAAGTTTGGAGGACTGACACTATTCTACTTCAAGACTTACTATAAAGTTATGGTAATCAAGACAGTGTGGTATTGGTGAAAGAATAGACAGATGGATCAACAGAACAGATCAGAGAGCCCTGAAATAGGCCCACACAAATATAGTCAACTGATCTTTGAAAAATAGTGGAAGACAATGAATGGAGAAAAGATAGTTTTTTCAACAAATGCTGCTGAAACAACTGGATAGCTACATGAAAAAACAAAAACAAAAACAAAAACAAGACAAAAGCAAAAGAACTAATCTAGGCCCAGACCTTACACATTTCATAAAAATTAATTCAAAATGGATCACAGATCTAAATGTAAAATGCAAAACAGTAAGTCACCTAGAAAATAATATAGGAGAAAACCAGATCATCTTGGGCACAGTGATGCCTTTTTAGATAAAACGCCAAAGTCACAATCCATGAAATAAGTAATTGATAAGCTGAACTTCATTAAAGTTAAAAGCTTCTACTCTGTGGAAGACAACGTCAAAAGAATGAGAATAAGCTACAGACTGGGTGAAAATACTTACCAAAGACACATGTGACAAAGGAGTTATTTAAAATATACAAAAAGAAGAAAACTCTTAAAATGCAGCAATAAGAAAACAAACAAATAAAAATATTAAAAATGAGCCAAAGACCTTAACAGACACTTCAGTGAAGAAGATATACAGGCGGTAAGTAAGCATACCAAAAAATGTTCCACATCACATGTTATCAGGAAAGTGCAAATTAAAACAACAATGACATACCACTACACACCTATTAGAATGACCAAAATCCAGAACCCTGACAACACCAGATGCTGGTGAGAATGTGGAGCAACAGGGACTATCACTCATCGCTGGTGAAGATGCAAAATGGCCCAGTCACTTTGGAAGACAGTTGGGCAGTTTCTTTCAAAATTAAACATACTCTTACCATACAGTCCATCAGTCTTGCTCCTCAGGATTTACCTGTAGAAATTGAAGACCTACAAAATCCTGCACATGAATGTTGATAGCAGCTTTAGTCATAATTATCAAAACTTAAAGGCAACCAAGATGTCCTTCAGTAGGTGAATGGTTAAATAAACTGGTATATACAAAAGGAACAACATAAATAATATTTAAATAATATAAATAATAAATGAAAAGAGAAGATGTACCAAGCCATGAAAAGACATGGAGGAAACGTAAATGTATATTAATAAGTGAAAGAAGCCCATAAGAAAGGTTATGTGGTGCATAATTCCAACTCTATGACATTTTTGAAAAGACAAAACTTTGGAGAGAGTGAACATATCAGTGGTTGCTCGGGGTTGGGAGTGGGGAAGGTGAATAGGCAGAGCACAGAGGATGTTTAGGGCATTACTTCATGGGATACCATCATGATGGATCCATGTCATTATACATTTCTTCCAACTCATAGTATGTAAACACCAAGAATGAACCGTAGTGTAAACTATGGACCTTTGTGATGAAAATGTGTCGGTGTAGTTTCATTAACTGTGACCAGTGTACCCTCTGGTGGGGGTGTCAATGTGGGGAGATTATACATGGGTGAAGGGCAGCAGATAGATGGTAAATCTCTGCACTTCTCCTCAGTTTTGCTGTGATAAAAATGCTCTAAAAATTAAATCTTAATTTTAAAAAATCAAACTAATTATTAGAACACGTTTAGAACTGAAGTCCAAGGAAAATTCTACATGTCAACACTTGTGGGAGGATTAACTGGGAAGGTGAACACAGGGATTTTCTGAGGTGATGAACATTTACTATGTGCTGACCCTTCCTTCCTATGGGTAACCCTTGAGCAACACGGGTTTGAGCTGTGGGGGTCCACACGCACGCGTACTTTTTACAAGGACAGCACTGTAAATGTTTTTCTGTCTCTTATGATTGTCCTAATGACATTTCCTTTCCCTACCTTATATTTCTGTAAGAATAAAGTATCTCATACATGTAACATATAAAATATTTGTTAATCCACTGGTTATGTTCTCAAAAAGGCTTCCAGTGACAGTGGGCTATTCATATTTCAGTTTGGGGGATATCAAAATTATATGCAGGTTTTTGACTGTGTAGGGGATTGGAACTCCTAAACTTTGCATCATTCAAAGGTCAAGTATATTAATTCAATGGTACTCTTAAGGTTGGAACTGTACATTGTATGTAATATACATTGACAACAACAATAAATAATAATAGTAATAATATTTTGTGGATTTCTGTGAAAGAAATATTCACCTGGTAATCACTTTTTTTCAAGCCCACAAAAGACAACTAATAGCCAACTCAAGAATTAAGGAAAAGAACAATAATAGTAGAAAGATCAAAATAATGGCTGGGCAGAAGTTATTAGAATAAAAGAAAGAGAGATCAACAAATCTAAATGTTAGCTCTTTTACATGATTAATAAAATAGAAAAAATAGGAAAAATTAATCAACAAAATATTGTGTTATCCCATAAGTGTAAAGATGGCTTAATACTAGAAAAATCTATTAAGGCAGCTTGACAAATTAACAGTTTAGAGGAGAAAACCTCTGTGATCAACTCCCTACATTCAAGAAAAAAAAAAAAAATCCAACACACATTTTTTATTAAAACTCTTAGCAAACTATGAAAAGAAGATAAATTTCTTAACCTAACTACCAAATAATTCTACAGCAAACATCACATTTGAAATTGATTAAAACACACTGGAAGCTGATCCTGTTAGATTTTAAAAAAATGAAGAGCAATAGACAGAGCCCCTCTATCACTACCTCTATTAAGCATTAAAGTAAAGACCCCAGCCAGGGCAGCGGTGGCAGGGAGGGGATGTTCAGAGAATTCAAAAGGAAGAAAAAAATTTGTCACTAATCACAGCGAATACAATTATCAACACAGAAATTAAAGAGCATCTCTAGCATCATTGTCAAAACTACTACACTAGAATCAAATTCTTCCCCCAAATTGAAATCCCCATATTCCTGCAACAAGTAAATATAAGAGTCCTTTGGTGATTGCCACAAAATCATAACTTAAATTTAGGCATTTTTAAAAAATCAAACTTTTTTTGAGTAAGGCATTTACGGAGAAAATTTAAAACTGGATTGAAGATTTTAGGCCCAAATAGTGGAGAGATAGAAAGTCCATGGAAGGAAAGACTCAGTACCAACCAGATGATAATTTCTCAGTTAATAAATTTAAAAAAAATGAGTCAGTAAACAATGTTCAATTTCAATAAAAATCCCAAGGGTGGTTTTCTGGAAACTTGCTCTCCAGAATTTTTGACTAGTTTGTCAATGGCTGAGGGCCAAGACAAACATTAGTTGGGGAAATCTACAGATACCAGGCCTTATTATTTGTACACAGGTAGAAAAAGAGACTAAGGAAACAAGATAGAAAGTCTGTAAGAGTATCCATATAGTTGAATACTATTTCATATACAACGGATGACAATGATGGTGGTAAGATTGGGAGAAACAGAGGATTTTTAAATAAATGGCACTAGAGCTAATGGTAATTCTCATAGAAAAAAATAAGGATTGATCCCTACATTGTATCTAATGAAACACTTAAATTGCAGGTGGATTCAATCCTCTGTGTGAAGAACAAACCCAACTCCATGAAGATTTCCTTCTATTTTCATCTAGAGACATTCAACAAAACAACAACGGTCCCAGACCATAAATTTATCGACATATAAGGTAAAACAAAAAAAAAATGCCTAACAGACTAGAACGTACCTGCAACCTTACAACCGATAAATGATGAATATCAAACACTGACAGAAAAATTTGCAGAATTCACAAAAAGCTGGTTGAAACCCCAAGCGAAAGGCAGGCAAAGGTTACGGACAATTCCCAGAAGAGGATCCTTGTCCAGTTCTTCATCTCAAAATCTAATCATTAGTCTTGCTTCCTCTGTTTCCTGCAATCCACAAAGTATTCTTCTGCAAATCCTGTTAGTTCGGCTTCTAAAGCATGTGCCAGAGGACACTGGTTCCCACACCTGGGCTTCCATGGCCACCACAGAGTCCTGTTGGCCCCTGTAGGACTCAGGTAATCCTTGCCCGGCCTCCTTCTTTCCCTCCATCCCATGGCTCTGTAAACATCCCCATGTGGGGTAGCTCCGTTCTCTGTAAAACCCTCCAGGTTTTCCAGTCCCCCTTAGGGGGGGAAGGAAGCAAACACTCCTCGCCATGGTTAAGAGTCTACAGGATCTGGCCTCTGGCTTCCTCTCCAAAATCACTTCTTACCCCTTTCTTCAGGTATAAACACTCACTCTTCGGGACCCCAGAGCCTGGAACACTGGCTTTTGTTTCACTCTGTCTTTCTCAGTGAGATCTCCCCAGTGACCCCCACCTTTCCAAGGTGCTCCCCATCCCATCCCTGCAGCTCCTGACCCAGCATGATTCCTCTTCATGATGCTCAATGCTGCCAGAAATGAAGTAACAACAGATAAAGAGAAAAGACCACGTCTTTCCCTGGAGTAGACTGTGAGCTCTGGGAGTCTAGACTCCTCATCTCTGCTGCTCACTCCTTCTCTCCTGGCACCAAGGACAGGGCTGGGCATTTCTTGAGTGGACAATAAGGCCTGTAGAATGAAAGACAATTGCTCAACCTGCTGGTAGTCAAGGAAATGAAAATCAGTGAAACAAGGAGGTATCATCATTCCAGACCCATGAGATGGCAAAGTTAAACATTTGCTGGGAGGCTCTGTGCAGAGATAGGAGCCACGCAGTTGGTGGCTGGCTCTGTGTCTTGGCTCGACCGGGACCCCTCAGGTTCATGCTTCTGGTCCAGCATAATTATCCACAGAGACTATCTTCCTTGTTCAAAGTGTCCTGGTTTGACAATAAATGATTGGCCTCCCTCTGTTTAGGAATCAGCACAAGGGGCGGATGTATCAACCATACTGAAGAGCAGTTCAGCAACATCTATGTGTGTGGAAGATGAGCTTACTCTTCGATCCAGCAATTCGGCTCCTCTGTGCATAACCTTGAGAATTCCTCCCCCAGGTGCATGGGAACATGTTCAGAAGGATGGTAGAGTGAATGGATACATCACTTATTATATTAATAGAATACATATATATATAATAGAATAGATACGGGAGTTGGAATGAACTAGAGCGATGTGTGTGAATCTTGAAATCATGCCAAGTGAAAAACCAAGTTGTAAACGAATCTTCAGTGTATTTTGCCATTTGCTCAGACTTCAGAAAAACATACGTGTTGTTCACAGATATACATAAATGTATCCGAGATGGATGGACACCCAGCAATTTCAAGGGTGTGATGGCCCTTCGGGCGAGAGAAGGCAGTAGTGGTGGGAACAATGGCTTTCACTGTATCTAGAAAGACTTATTTTATGAAAACTTAGGACTGGAAGTAAATATGGCAAAGCTTGCATTCCTTAAAATCTGTATGGCACTTTAATGGGCATCTGTTATATGATCCTCAGCTCTACGCTGTATGTTTGAAGTACTTCATAATTAAAATTGCAAAAACAATTAAAAAGATAAGAGCAGATATTAATAATTCAGAAAACAAAAAGATAGCACTGATAAGTCAAAAGCTGACGTGATAAACACTAAAAAAGGAACCTTGTGAAACAGACAAAATCCTAGGTGGTATAATAAGGAAGAAAAGAGAGGAAATACAAACAGATAGGCACCCTGGCAATTTTAATAAATTACAAGACATTGTCTGCACAGATGCATGCTAAGGAATTCAAAAATCTCAATAAAATAAATGCATTTTAGAAAAATATGAAGTAACAAAACTGAATTGCCCAGTAATGATGGAAGAAATTGGAAAAAAGTTATCTCAGTCTCGATTATTCTGCTGACAGGGTGCTGAGAATCTGCTTGTTCCTGGGGGCCTCCCGAGGTGCTTACATCTGCCCTGTGGAGCAACCATGTAAGTTCTGTGGCCCTGTGGCTGGCTCAGCAAGGCATCGGGACTAGGGTTAGAAACAGGTTAAGCTCCATTTTGAGGGTTCGCGTTCAGTCTATAATCGTTGTTAAAATATTTCTTGCCAATTGGTAAGACCCCCAGCCTGACCACCCAGCGCAGTGCCTCCCTACTGCCCGGAACCCTGGCTCCTCCCCTCGGATCCCTGGGGGATTCCCCCCAACCCCACAACTAAGGCATCTGTACCTCCTCTACTTTCTGGGCCTCCCGACTGACCTAGGCCTTTTCTGTACCAGGTGCTACAGTCTATGGATTCATTTGATAAGAATGGAGTAACCTCTCATGTCTAAATCCACAAAGATGACACACACACACACAGAAATAAAACTATTGATCACTTTTACTTTTGACTAGAGGTACAAAAATCCTGTCAAAATGTCAAATTAAGTATACTAATAGAAGAGTAGTTTGCCTTTCCTGGATTTTACGTAAATGGAATTATACAGTATCCACCTTTTTTTTGGTCTGCCTTCCTCTCCTCAGAATAATAATATTTTTTTTAAGATTTTATTTATTTGAGAGAGAGCATGAGCAGTGAGGAGGAGCAGAGGGAGAGAGAGAAGCAGACTCCGCGCTGAGCAGGGATCCTGACATGGGCCTCGATCCCAGGACCCTGGGATCATGACATGAGCTGAAGGCAGATGCTTAACCAACTCAGCCACCCAGGCATCCCTCCTCAGAATCATTATTTTGAGATTTATCCACGTTGTGGTGTGTGTAGATAGCATATTCCTTTTTAATATTGAGTAATATTCTTCTCTAGGAAAGTTATTTTTGGGGAGTGGAGAACTAAACAAAATTATTCTACAATTCACCTGGTAAAAAGGACCTACAAGAATCATTCAGAAAATGCTGAAAAGGAAGAAACATTAGTGGAGAATATTAAAACTTATTATTGAGATGCAATCATTAAAATGTGGTACAAGGTTCAGAAGGACAGATGCATCAATGGATGAGAAGAAAACCTCTAGAGACAGAGGGAGATCCAGAATTTAAAAAGGACAAAGGAATTTTAAATCAACAGGTAAAGGATAGTCTATTTAATAAATGCTATTACGAAAACTAGTTCACTGAGGTTAACACATATATACATCTCTATCTACCTGTATATTATCAACAGCCAAACTATGAAAGCATCACACAGGAAATGTTTTCATAACCTGAAGGCATCTGTGAACTATCTTTCTTTTTTTTTAAAGATTTTATTTATTTATTTATTTGAGAGAGAGAGAAAGAGAGAGCACAAGCAGGGGGAAAGGGAGAAGCAGACTCCCTGCTGAGTAGGGACCCTGACGTGGGGCTCACTCCCAGGACCCTGGGATCATGACCCAAGCCGGAGGCAGACGCTTAACCGACTGAGCCACCCAGGTGTCCCATCTGCGGACTTTCTAAATACTTAGCCAATGGCAGAGACCAGAGAGGAGAGTAAAAGGAAGCAGAACTACATCAAAATTAAAATGCAAGACTCTTTGACAATTTCAGAGAGGTCAAAGGCAGATGACCACGGAGGGCTAACATAATTAATATGTAAAGATCTCTAAAATTAAGCTGAAAACCCACAAATTTCCAAGTTGAAACGATCCTCAGAGGAAATTCCCAGAAGAAATGCCAGTAAACAAATGAGAAGATGAAACCATGCTCAAATGCCCCGTTGAAACAATCTTTCAGGCCAGGGTGAGGGGCCTGGGTTTCATTTCCAGAGAGACGCAGAGCTATAAAGGGATTTAGTGGGGTGGGAGGCATCTGAGGGAGAGTGGGTCACTGCAGGGTCAGGAGTGGGCAAGAACAGAAGCAAGAAGTTCATTGGGGGCTCTTACTGTAATCCAGGGAAGACATATGGGGCTGGGGGCCGGGCAGATGTGTTTGCAGCTCAAACGGATGAAAAAGGATGGGTTCAAAACGCACTTGGAAGTTGTCAGAGGACTTGGTCGGGACTGGCTTTGGCACAGGAGAAGGAGGTCATCACTATTACTACGGCCTCCGTTTGCCCAACGAAGAAGGCTCTGACAGTCTCCTGACTCTGTCTACCCTGGGGCCAGCGACCTTGCCCTCTGGGGGGGGTCTCCTCTACACTCAACAGCTGCAGGTGGATAGCAGGACTTATTTAGACCTGGAATCCCATCGGCTGAGCTTCTGCTGAAGGAACTATACTTAAAATGTTCAGATCTAAAATGGGGAGATCTGTGCAGCATTGGACCACTCTTATTTCATAGTAAAGTTTGGAAATTTCAGAAAATTTAACATTCATGCATTCATTTCCCTCCATAGGAAGCTCTTACTGACATTCACCAGGTGCCAGGCACTGCTCAATACTATAAGAATAAAGGATAGGCATGTACCAAATGCCCATGCCTCCTAGAACGCTTCAGGCTGCAGAGACATGCAATAAGGCTCTCCAACAAAATCGTGCAGACGACCAAGTGCTTCACTGCCTGGGAGCATCTGAGTGGGTCCACTGAGGGCCACCAAGGTATGTTAGGCTTCAATTGTGCCCATCGAGGAATTGTCCAGGTGGGATCTGCGCTGAGACCCTCTCCCAGAGGGGTAGGCATGCTGTCATGGCTGTGATGCTGATGAGACCGGGCCTTTGGGAGGTCACGCATCTCCATGAGGGACATATCCGAGGTTGAGTCTTAGAGCCAAATGTCATACCCAGGCTCACCACACAGTCTCTGTCCGCTTACCCCCAGTCTACACATGATCTTTCTTTGAACAAAGGCCAAGGGTTCACAAGATGGACCAGAGGTCAGGCATTCCAGACAGAATGGCAATTGCAGATGACTGGGTTGAGGACAGCAGTGGACATTTGAGGGCTGTCCCAGTGCTGTGTGGCCAGTTCACGGCATGTGGGGAGCAAGAGCAGTGGTAATATCTGTGGGGATGTGGGCTTCCTGCACAAGGACATGGGAATGCTAAGGGAGTAGAATGGGGTGGTGACTCTTGAGATGAACCTTGTTGGAACATGGCTGGGATAGCCCTGGTGTGGAGGCCTGAATTCAGACTGGAGGGGAAAGGGGGTGCTCACGGAGCTGGGGACAGGGAGTGGGGGGACACAGAGCCAGCAAAGGGGCACAGAAAATGGGACCTGCTCACGAGGCATTCAGGACTGGGTGTGCCCCTCCATAGGTGCATGCTCTGGGGTGATGCCCTGGACTGGAAACAGAGTGTAGGAACAAAAGCCATCACACGGCAAGGCTTCCCCCATGAGCTGGGGCAGGGAGAGAGGAAGAGAGGGAGGGAGAGAGGGAAGAAACTTCCAGAATGCAGCAAACATTTGTTCAATCCTCAATGGGGAAAAAAAAAAAAGCCAAACCAAATGAGCATATAATATCAATGAATGTCTCTTGGGCAAAAGTCACACCTAAGCCCATATGTTTTAACAAATTAAGAGGTAAATAATTTGCTGAAGGTAGCGTGGAACTGCATCTGAGCACCTCTGTCAATGAGAAATCTTTGTCCCTCAACTACTGATCTCCCTGGGAATATGCTACTTTATGTTTTCCCTTGAAGAGAGCTCTCTGGCTTGACTTTCAGGTCGAGTGCAGGCTGCATTGTGCTAAACCCACAGACTCTCTGGAAGGAGGGGAAGCCATCAGCGGGCTTCTGGGTTGGTTTAAAATCCACCAACGACCTCTGGGGCTGATAAGACAGAGCTTTTTCAGGAAGAAAAATGCATCGAAGATTGTCTCATGCATAAAAAGAGACATGCAAAGGTTACATCCTGAAATTTGAAGGGCCCGTTCATATTCCTGCCAAGAAAACATTAATTTATGTAAAGAAGCCTGGCTCAGCCCCCAAATGGTTAAATTTCCCTAGTCGCGTTTCCTGTTCGTTAGCTGCGAATCTATCTCCACATACAGAGGCCATCAAATCTGGCCACCAGAGACCTCCGCGTCGACTCACACAGGGGTCCGGGGATTGCTCCTGTTCTTGTGGAAAATATCTCGGAAATCCCGGAGCTGAGCATTTTGATCTCCCGTGCGGTGTGAGCGCGGCTGGGAAGGCTGGAGAGGGAAGAGAACACTTTCCTCGCATAATTTCATTTGTCAGGAGAATCTTGCGGCTGACATTGGAAGAGTGATTTAATTGATTTTAATCATACACCTGAGAGCGGGAAATTGAGCCCTCTGTCCTGAAAAATAATTCTAGGCTTCCACCAGAATATCTAATTTGCAGCTAATAGTTTTTTCTTGAAGTTTTGTTGTGAAGTTTGGAAAACACAGATCAAGGGTGAGTGCCAGGAGATGAACTGCATGCAGCCCTCAAGGCTGGGAGCACCCAGGTGCTCCCTGCGGCTCGGGCTATGGGTTCCGTGGCAGCAGGCCTTGTGGCCACCAGCCGTGAGAGTCTTCCGCAGCACCTGCTGCTCCCAGTATCCTTCATCCCGGGAGGGGGCTGTGGGCACAGGCACTGGGTGAGCTGGTCGTGTCCCTGGTCTCCGACCCCTCATTAGAGGTATGATCTAGGACCCCAAGGCTCTGGGGGAACCTGTACCATCGTGGCCTTGACCAAAACCCATGAGGGGACCCGTAACACCGCATTTTCTTCCAAGGAAGGCTTTCATCCAAAATGGATAAACATGAAAAATAAATGAGTGTCGCTTTCATCTTCTTAAATTTAATCCACTATAAGGAAATATTATTGCACAAAAAGAGCTTCTGGGTTGAAATGAGTTTATCTACAGAAAAGAAGTCAGATTAGCTTTGCATGGCAAAGAGCCAGAGCATTTTTCTATCTGCTTCCCAGGAAAACCTCTGTGACCTCCCGGTACTATTATTAGCTATTATTCAGATGGGACCACGGTCAGCAAAAGTGTGCGCATCCCCTAAAATGCATGCATGCTGAAACAGCCTTGTAATGCATCAGCAAGCAGAGATGGGCCACAACAGTGTGAATCCGCTTGGGATCTGCAGGGAAAAACGTAAGGAGCTCCCGGCAGGGGGTGCTTGGGAAATCACCCACCGGATGTTCGCTCTACAGAGACACGTCTCAGCTCGGTGGAATGCTTGGTTCCCATAAAACCTAAAGACACATGTGCTCTTGTCACATGGAACGGGAGGCCATTAAGGTTCATGTACTGCATGAATACGTGACAGAAACTGCTGCCTGCACACCCCTCCCCCACCAACCAGTGTGTCCCCAGATTCAATTAAAGTAAAAATGTACATTTTCTTGGACGTCTCTAGCTCATCAACAGAGAAGCCGGGGAAATATTAAAGAGGCCATATGTATTATGCACACCCAGCAGACTGAGATGCAACATATTTTGTAATATATAATTTGTGAAATTGGGTTTTGCTTCACCAAAAAATGTGCTCTGTAGACTCCAAGGAGAGATGAAAAGGGATGCAGGGAAGGGGAGGGTAAGTCCACAGTTCCTTCCAGAGCTCAGGAAGCTTCTCAAGCCCTCCCTGGCCCTATTGCCTGGTTCATGGGTCCTGCAGCCTGGATCATGGCTTTGGGCTCATTTGCCTGTGACCTTGAACATGTCCCATCCCTTATTTTTCTTATTTTTCCAATGGGTCTAGCACATGCCCTCTCTGTTGCCTTGGCATGACAGGTGTGAATAATCACAGACATGAATGTAGAGCCTCTTGAAAATAGTGGGCAATTCAATTCTTAGCTTTCTTCCTAGATCTTGGACATACTCATGCATTTGTGCTTCCAGCGCCCACCAGCCTTCAAGGCTACAGGTAGGGATTTCTATGCTGTGCTTCCCAGGGGCTCTAGATGACAGTCACAAGTGAGCAAGGTGCCTGAATCATTGGTGTTATAGAAGTGGGCTAGGGTATGTAGGTTGAATACCTGGTATTGAATTTAAAGTTGGCCATCTGCTGATTCTGCAGGGTAAACTACTGTCTTGGTCCCCTGAGCCTTAGTCTTCCCATCTGTCAAATGGGAGAAGTCTCATCATTTGACCCTCTGGCAGCCTAAGAGGGAGGGAGACAGAGGGCTCTGACTACTGGCCACATGTCGGGTCGGATACCCCAATATCTCCCCAGGCACTGACCACTCCCCAGAGGGCCTTTACCCAGAATCCCAGCACTCGGATCAACAGAGCCAGCACTGTGGATTACGGTGGGCCTCACCTGACCTGAGCTACAGTGTTGCCCATGGCTGGCGTGGTGCACCTGACCCCCACCCACTGGCTGACAAGTCCAGGGCCATGGAGATGAGGGGCAAATGTAAATCTCCAGAGCAGACCTGGTGATTCCTCCAGGACAGGCTCTGCTGGTAACAGAAGAAAGCCTGGGAAGCTGTGATCCACCTGGAAATTGACAATGAAATTGGTCTGCAGAGAAATGACACATCGGCCAGGGGCGGGACCGCTCACGGTGACGCAGTGGGAAGTTACAGCTTGGCCTTTGAACTGCATCGCTTGTACCCTCCACTTTCTCAGGCCTAAAACCCACCAAGCACCAAGTGCTTAAAAATGCTGCCCTTACGAACATTTTCAGTTTTCCAAGGGTACCGGCAGCAGAAGCCCACACATCTGGGCAAAGCTGGAGAGTTTACAAAGGCCTTTGATAAACATCACCACATTAAACTTTCTCAGGGACCCTCAAACTCAACATTTAATAAGCTAACATGGGCATATTGGGTCTTGGTAAATTCACATTCAGGAGCAGAATCAGGCAAATTAAAAATGTGAGAGCAATCATTAATCTGCTTATTAAACATGTATTTATTCTGCAATATATACTTTATAATTATTTTTAATCTTTTTGACACCACTACCCAGCGTACATGTGTGTGTATGTGCACCCCTAATTAAGAAAAGTTCCACAAAACACTACTTATCTCTAGTATAAGCCAAGATCTTTAACATTTTCTATTTTATTCAATTTAGTCTCATTTTTTAACAAGTGCTGGTTGGAGATCTAAGTGATTTCAGGAACACACCAGTGGGTCGTGACCAGTAAGATAAGATTTTAAGTCTCTGTGTCTTTAACATTTTCAAAACCTTGACCCAAATATCAATAGATTTGCTTTTGTAATTTTATTAGCAGGAAATAAATTAGCTGTGAATGGTCAGGGCCTCACATGTTTCATCAACTCTATCTGCCCCGGAAACAGATGGAACATGACTTGGTAGAGGGGGTGGTGGCCCGGTCCCCAAGGTTGGCAAGACAGCTGTGTGCGCGTCAGCTACAAACACCCCATCCGCATTTAAATACAACACACCAACTATCATGCCAGTATTCACATCATTTCATGTAACTCACTCACATTTAAAAAAAATTAAAGATTTTATTTATTTATTTGAAAGAGAGAGAGAAAGAGTGAGTGAGCGCGCGAGAGAACACAAGCAGGGGGAGCAGCAGAGGGACAGGGAGAGGGAGAAGCAGACTCCCCGCTGAGCAGGGAGCCCAGTGTGGGACTGGATTCCAGGTCCCTGGGATCATGACCTGAGCTGAGGGCAGACGCTTAACAGACTGAGCCACCCAGGCGCCCCCATATTTAAAAATCTTTAAATGAGGAGCATCTGTACCAAAATAAGAATATTTTTAAGCTGAATAACTCTTCATAAAAATCCTTCTCCTCTGTCAAAACTAACGAAATGTCTGGTCTAATGACAATTTGTTTATTGATAACCTGTTTTAGGGAGTATATGAACTTTCCTTGATAATTGTCATATGAACAAACAACACCCATTTACTGAGGACCATTGCTACCTGGTAAGTAATGGGGTCTCCGTGCACCTACTGAAGTTACTTATCATCATGGGCTCCTTCCTGCACACAATACATGGACCAGGTGGTCATTTAGCACATCCTGCCACGTGGCTTCCTCCCCTCTCCTCTCTTCCTTTCTCCTCCTTCTCCTTCTCCTCCTCTCTCTTCCCTTATTTATTTATTTATTTATTTAGGTTTTAAATATTGTAGATTGCAGGTAACTATAAAATGTATAGAGAGGTTTCACATGCCCTTCATCTCACATAACGATAGTGTGACATTAAGACCAGGAAATTGACATCAGTATCACCCATAAGGCTTTTTCAGATTTCATCAGTTGTACCTTTATTCATGTGTGTGTGTGTGTGTGTGTGTGTGTATGTGTAGAGTTCTCTGCCATCGTGTCTATGTGTAGACTCATGTAACCAGCCATCACCACAGTCAGGATGAACTGTTCGGGCTCCCTGGATGCCCCCCTCTTATAGCTACATCCTTCGCCCCCAATCTCTAACGGGGGCAAGCACTGCTCTCTTCTCCATCTCCTTTATTTTCTTATTTCAAGAATGTTACATGAATTGAAGCACACTTTCTGTGATGACCTGAGATTGACTTCCCTGAGATACATCAAGTTGTTGTGTGCATCAATACTTGATTCTTTCTTCTTTCTGAGTAGCATTCCATATACATACTTTGTTTAATCATTCACCTATTTAAAGACAACTGGATCATTTCCAGTTTTGTGCTTTTACAAGTAGATCTGCTATAAATATTTGTGTACAGGTTTTTGTGTAAATGTAAATTCCTCATTTCTCTGTGACAATGGCCAATGAGTCCAGCTGCTGGATTCTTTGATAATTGCCTGCCCACTTTTTAAGAAATTGCCAAAATGTTTCTCAGAGTGGCTGCACCATTTTATATCATGTGCAGTGAATGAGTGATCCAGTGGTTCATTGTTTGTGCCAGGGTTTGATGTCATCACTATCTTTTTATTTAGATGTTCTCATAGGTGATAGGTATGTAGTGCTGTCTCATTGTGGTTTTAATTTGCATCACCCTCATAGCTAATAATGTTGAATCCAGCTGTTTCTCTCTAACTTTATCAAATAACTGAGTCTGTTTATAAATTGTGATAACCTCAGTCAGCCGCTCCGGCCCTTCCCTCCCCAAGAACCTTTATTTTATGTAGGACCCTTTGCCTATGGGATGAGGGAGGCGGGATGTTCCCAAATTCCTCCTCAGCGTGTGGACATGAGTCCCTCTCTGAGTCAGGCTCTCAGATGAGCCCAGCCAGGGAGGAAGAAGGACACAGCCAAGGCAACTTGGCAAACATGTGAGTGTTCACAGCTGAGCCTCGAGTGAGCAAAGGAGCCCTCCGTGAATGTGAAGTGACCCCAGGCATGGAGATGACAGCTGGGACATGAGCGCCATGCTTCACAAGATCATGGATGCTGATCTGTTTCTCGTCCTGTATCTTTACATCTCTCCCTCTCTTCTTCCCTCTTTTTCAGTCTCTCTGATGCCCCTGTCCCATTTTTTCCTTCTATTCTTGGTAAATGGCAAACATTTACAACCCAACTAAAACGCCACCAGGATAAGCCTTGTGTTTGCTCTTTGGACAATATTCAATAAATTATAGTGAGCTGCAAATGTCACTGGATTGGGAACTGTAAGTGCTTTGCCTGTAAGTCTTTAAGCAAAGACCCACAGCTGATGCAGTGGCGAGGTAAGCCCCAAGGATAAGCCCCTTTTAATGTGGGGTGAAGTGGTTTTCCACAGATATCGCTGCATTAAGCTGGTAACGGACACTGTGCGTGGTGACAGGGCTGGGCTTCCTTGCTTGTCCAGAACCGTTTCTTCCGAATGGGCCTGTTTCCTGCTTTCTCTAAAAATAGATCAGTTCAAGCCCGTTATTAAATAAAATAAAATAAAACCTGCCAAAAGATTGAACTGTAAAACTCTCATGCTCATCTCTGGAGACCAAACTTAGACTATGAAATTCACTTCATTTGTGATTTTGGGAAGCTGAACTACCTACTGAGCTTCTTTTATGTAAAATGTGGGAACGAGAATCAATTGCACCTACTGGCTCCCTTTAAAACGTTATCACGAACATACAGTGTCTATCCTCCAGGAAGGGTGACAATCACCTCTTCTTACGCAGCCAGCTTAGCATCATCCTTCTGGTGGGGTCACGGAGTGTGCCCGTCCTCCAAGACCTTAACCCAGAGGTGAAAGGGAGACATTCGTTTGCATTTCTTATTGGAGAGCTCCTGCTCTCCAAGTGGCATAGGAAACATTGTTTATGCTCTTTAGGAAAGGGGCAAAATGCATGATGGATCAGGATTCCTTGAGCATTTCAATGTAGCGCCTTTATGGGCACACCTGCGTCAGCACAGAGCCCCTCTTAGGAGCAGGGCCAGCTCCTGAACACACCCTATTTCCAGCAGATCCCCCCTTCAGACAACTTACTGCTTCTCCATTGTAATTCAGTTCAGATTTTTTGGTTGTTGTTCACTTTTGCAGATGTTTTTTTCTGCCCAGTGGCCCTTCTTAAGGCTCTGCATAGCTCCTCCTGTTAACTAATTTGTTGAGAAAAAAAAAAGAAAGAAAAAAACAAAAAACATAGGCCAACAGCTGATTGGTACACAGCAACCATATTTACAATTAATGGAATTGTGGCAATGAACAAACACACATAGTTTGGATTCTTCTTCCTTATGCCCCACACAGCCCAGTGTCTACTGGTTCAAGTGCTCTAGAGCTCCTTCTCTGCTTTGGTGGTTGTCCAGAGCCACATCCGGAACGTGATGGAAGGAAGGCCCTCCGGCATTGGGCTTGGGGCCGGCACCAAGAGTTGTAGACACAGGGAGCTCAGAAATCGGCCTCCCTAATTCAAGATAACTTTCCCTCTTAATTATTTTACTTTACACCAAGGCAGGATTTGAAGAGAGGTTTTGTTGTTTTTAATGATCCCAATTATTCCCTCCGCACGGGCACCCGGGACTCCCACGGCCCTGCACTGGGAGAGCGTGTTTGTTTCCAGTGCAGAAGTGGGGTTTTTTGGCACTTGTGTGACAGAAGACCACCTGGCCACCCAGGCGACAGGGCGGGGATCTGATGACACCCACTGCAAGGCAGAAGCTTTTGGTGATAACTCAGATGGGGCGTCAATGTAAATGTTAACATATGCAATCAGCAATTGAAAAAGAAAATGTCTCAATGAATGAACCAGCCTGGAGAGAAGAAAGGGCAGGAGGGGGCACATGAGTCATTCTGAGAGTGGCCCAGGTCCTGGAGACAAATTCTGGCAAAGGAGGGCGTGACAGTTGGCTTTCAATCTGGAAGGAAGAGAAGGGGTGGTATCGGCTTTGTCACGTGAGCATGATGGAGACTCTATGCATCCAAGTGATGTCGTGGGGAGATGTATCTCAGCTTGGGGACCAGGAAGCAGACGGTCAGGCCTTTACGTCCTCTTGGGTCGGCCAAGGAGGCCGGCTGCCTGAGAGGGACCGGAACGCCACAGAGGGGGATTATATGTGCCGGCTTCCCTCTCCCCTGTAGGTCTTGTTGGAACGTTGTCTTTCTGTGCCGGGTTCTAGTTTGAAATGGAGACCCGGATATTCCGGAAGCGACTGGTGGGACCCTGGTGAGCCCGTGTCAAGTCAAGAGTCCCCTGTACTTGGGAAGGGCTCCCGAAAGAAGGACCTGCCTGAAGGACTAGCTTGGTGAGGCCTGAATGTGGTCTTCCTGGGGCAGCCTTTGGTTTCTTAAAATTCCTCATGGAAAAGAGGAGCCATTTTAAAAGAAAGAGACAGAACTTGTTCTCTTAGACTCTCCTCTACCTTCCACAGTCAAGTCTCTGCCCCAAGCGAGGGCGTGGCTTCCGGCTCCTCCCCTTCCGGCCGCGTCACCTGGGACGTGCCAAGCATCCTCTCGGATTTCAGCAGGAAAACACAGGGGTGTATCCTCCTGGTCCAGACGTTTTAGGCCTAAATGCACGAACAACCCAGGGAAGGGGTTTTGTAAATTAAAAGCCCATCTGTTAGATGATATTGTTATTATTACAGGCCTCAGGAACTGGAGAGTCAGCTTGCACTCCGAAGAAAGCCTCGTGGAAACAAGATTCTGCTTGTATCTCTGTTCTTGAAGCTCGCCAGTGGATTTCCTAGGGAAGGGAGACACAGGTTTCTCTTTTTTTTTTTTATTTTTTATTGTTATGTTAATCACCATATATTACAACATTTGTTTTGGTGTAGTGTTCCATGATTCATTGTTTGTTCATAACACCCAGTGCTCCATGCAGAATGTGCCCTCTTTAATACCCATCACCAGGCTAACCCATCCCCCTACCCCCCTCCCCTCTAGAACTCTCAGTTTGTTTTTCAGAGTCCATCATCTCTCCTGGTTCGTCTCCCCCTCTGACTTACTCCCCTTCATTCTTCCTCTCCTGCTATCTTCTTCTTTTTCTTTTTTCTTAAAATATGTTGCGTTATTTGTTTCAGAAGTACAGATCTGTGATTCAACAGTCTTGCACAATTCATAGCGCTCACCGTAGCACATACACTCCCCAATGTCAATCACCCAGCCACCCCATCCCTCCCACCCCCAACCACTCCAGTAACACTCAGTTTGTTCCTGAGATTAAGAATTCCTCATATCAGTGAGGTCATATGATACATGTCTTTCTCTGATTGACTTATTTCACTCAGCATAACACCCTCCAGTTCCATCCACGTCATTGCAAAAGGCAATATCTCATTCCTTTTGATGGCTGCATAATATTCCATTGTGTATATATACCACCTCTTCTTTATCCATTCATCTGTCGATGGACATCTTGGCTCTTTCCACAGTTTGGCTATTGTGGATATTGCTGCTCTAAACATTGGGGTGCACGTACCCCTTCGGGTCCCTACATTTGTATCTTTGGGGTAAATACCCAGTAGTGCAATTGCTGGATCGAATGGTAGCTCTAATTTCAACTGTTTGAGGAACCTCCATACTGTTTTCCAGAGGGGTTGCACCAGCTTGCATTCCCACCAACAGTGTAGGAGGGTTCCCTTTTCTCCACATTCCCGCCAACATCTGTCGTTCCCTGACTTGTTAATTTTAGCCATTCTGACTTGTGTGAGGTGGTATCTCATGGAGGTTTTGATTTGGATTTCCCTGATGCCGAGCGATGTTGAGCACTTTTTCATGTGCCTGTTGGCCATTTGGATGTCTTCTTTGGAAAAATGTCTGTTCATGTGTTCTGCCCATTTCTTGATTGGATTATTTGTTCTTTGGGGGTTGAGTTTGATAAGTTCTTTATAGATTTTGGGTACTAGCCCTTTATCTGATATGTCATTTGCAAATATTTTCTCCCATTCTGTCGGTTGTCTTTTGGTTTTGTGGACTGTTTCTTTTGCTGTGCAAAAGCTTTTTATCTTGATGAAATCCCAATAGTTCATTTTGCCCTGGCTTCCCGTGCCTTTGGTGATGTTTCTAGGAAGAAGTTGCTGCGGCTGAGGTCAAAGAGGTTGCTACCTGTGTTCTCCTTTAGGATTTTGATGGACTCCTGTCTCACGTTTAGGTCTTTCAACCATTTGGAGTCTATTTTTGTGTGTGGTATAAGGAAACGGTCCAGTTTCATTCTTCTGCATGTGGCTGTCCAATTTTCCCAACACCATTTGTTGAAGAGACTGTCTTTTTTCCATTGGACATTCTTTCCTGCTTTGTCAAAGATGAGTTGACCATAGAGTTGAGGGTCCATTTCTGGGCTCTCGATTCTGTTCCATTGATCTATGTGTCTGTTTTTGTGCCAGTACCATACTGTCTTGATGATGACAGCTTTGTAATAGAGCTGGAAGTCCGGAATTGTGATGCCACCAGCTTTGCTTTTCTTTTTCAATATTCCTCTGGCTATTCGGGGTCTCTTCTGGTTCCATACAAATTTTAGGATTATTTGTTCCATTTCTTTGAAAAAAGTGGATGGTATTTTGATGGGGATTGCATTGAATGTGTAGATTGCTCTAGGTAGCATTGACATCTTCACAATGTTGGTTCTCCCAATCCATGAGCATGGAACGTTTTTCCATTTCTTTGTGTCTTCTTCAATTTCTTTCCTGAGTATTTTATAGTTTTCTGAGTACAGATCCTTTGCCTCATTGGTTAAATTTATTCCTAGGTATCTTATGGTTTTGGGTGCAATTGTGAATGGGATCAACTCCTTGATTTGTCTCTCTTCTGTCTTGTTGGTGTATAGGAATGCCACTGATTTCTGTGCATTGATTTTATAGCCTGCTACTTGACTGAATTCCTGTATGAGTTCTAGCAGTTTTGGGGTGGAGTCTTTTGGGTTTTCCACATAAAGTATCATATCATCTGCAAAGAGTGAGAGTTTGACTTCCTCTTTGCCGATTTGGATGCCTTTGATTTCTTTTTGTTGTCTGATTGCTGTGGCTAGGACTTCTAATACTATGTTGAATAGCAGTGGTGAGAGTGGACATCCCTGCCGCGTTCCTGACCTTAGGGGAAAGCTCTCAGCCTTTCCCCATTGAGAATGATATTCGCTGTATGTTTCTTGTAGATGGCTTTTATGATATTGAGGTATGTACCCTCTATCCCTATACTCTGAAGAGTTTTGATCAAGAAAGGATGCTGTACTTTGTCAAATGCTTTTTCTGCATCTATTGAGAGGATCTTATGATTCTTGTTCTTTCTTTTGTTAATGTATTGTATCACGTTGATTGATTTGCGGATGTTGAACCAGCCTTGCAGCCCAGGGATAAATCCCACTTGGTCGTGGTGAATAATCCTTTTAATGTACTGTTGGATCCTATTGGCTAGTATTTTGGTGAGAATTTTTGCATCCATGTTCATCAAGGATATTGGTCTGTAATTCTCCTTTTTGATGGGGTCTTTGTCTGGTTTGGGGATCAAGGTAATGGTGGCCTCATAAAATGAATTTGGAAGTTTTCCTTCCATTTCTATTTTTTGGAACAGTTTCAGGAGAATAGGTATTAATTCTTCTTGAAATGTCTGATAGAATTCCCCTGGGAAGCCATCTGGCCCTGGGCTTTTGTTTCTTGGGAGATTTTTGATGACTGCTTCAATTTCCTTAGTGGTTATAGGTCTGTTCAGGTTTTCTATTTCTTCCTGGTTCAGTGTTGGTAGTTGATACATCTCTAGGAATGCACCCATTTCTTCCAGGTTATCTAATTTGCTGGCATAGAGTTGCTCGTAATATGTTCTTATAATTGTTTGTATTTCTTTGGTGTTGGTTGTGATCTCTCCTCTTTCATTCATGATTTTGTTGATTTGGGTCATTTCTCTTTTCTTTTTGATCAGTCTGGCCAGGGGTTTATCAATCTTGTTAATTCTTTCAAAGAACCAGCTCCTAGTTTCGTTGATCTGTTCTACTGTTCTTTTGGTTTCTAGTTCATTGATTTCTGCTCTGATCTTTATGATTTCTCTTCTCCTGCTGGGTTTAGGCTTTATTTGCTGTTCTTTCTCCAGCTCCTTTAGGTGTAGGGTTAGGTTCTGTATTTGAGACCTTTCTTGTTTCTTGAGAAAGGCTTGTATTGCTATATACTTTCCTCTCAGGACTGCCTTTGCTCTATCCCAAAGATTTTGGACAGTTGTGTTTTCATTTTCATTGGTTTCCATGAATTTTTTTAATTCTTCTTTAATTTCCTGGTTGACCCATTCATTCTTTAGTAGGATGCTCTTTAGCCTCCATGTATTTGAGTTCTTTCCGACTTTCCTCTTGTGATTGAGTTCTAGTTTCAAAGCATTGTGGTCTGAAAGTATGCAGGGAATGATCCCAATCTTTTGGTACCGGTTGAGACCTGATTTGTGACCTAGGATGTGATCAATTCTGGAGAATGTTCCATGGGCACTAGAGAAGAATGTGTATTCCGTTGCTTTGGGATGGAATGTTCTGAATATGTCTGTGAAGTCCATTTGGTCCAGTGTGTCATTTAAAGTCTTTATTTCCTTGTTGATCTTTTGCTTAGATGAGCTGTCCATTTCAGTCAGGGGGGTGTTAAAGTCCCCCACTATTATTGTATTGTTGTCAATGTGTTTCTTTGCTTTTGTTATTAATTGCCTTATATAATTGGCTGCTCCCATGTTCGGGGCATAGATATTTACAATTGTTAGATCTTCTTGTTGGATAGACCCTTTAAGTAGGATAGAGTGTCCTTCCTCATCTCTTATTACAGTCTTTGTTTTAAAATCTAGTTTGTCTGATATAAGGATTGCCACCCCAGCTTTCTTTTGGTGTCCATTAGCATGGTAAATGATTTTCCACCCCCTCACTTTCAATCTGGGGGTATCTTTGGTTGTAAAATGAGTCTCTTGCAGACAGCATATTGATGGGTCTTGTTTTTTAATCCAATCTGAGCCTGTGTCTTTTGTTTGGGGCATTTAGCCCTTTTACATTCAGGGTAACTATTGAAAGGTATGAATTTAGTGCCATTGTATTGCCTGTAAGGTGACTGTTACTGTATGTTGTCTGTGTTCCTTTCTGATCTTTGCTGCTTTCAGGCTCTCTCTTTGCTTAGAGGACCCCTTTCAATATTTCTTGGAGGGCTGGTTTTGTGTTTGCAAATTCCTTTAGTTTTTGTTTGTTCTGGAAGCTTTTTATCTCTCCTTCTATTTTCAATGACAGCCTAGCTGGATATAGTATTCTTGGCTGCATATTTTTCTCGTTTAGTGCTCTGAATATATCATGCCAGTCCTCCTTCTGGCCTGCCAGGTCTCTATGGATAGGTCTGCTGCCAATCTAATATTTTTACCATTGTAGGTTACATATCTCTTCTCCCGAGCTGCTTTCAGGATTTTCTCTTTGTCTCTGTGACTCGTAAGTTTTACTATTAGATGTCAGGGTGTTGACCTATTATTATTGATTTTGAGAGGGGTTCTCTGTGCTTCCTGGATTTTGATGCCTGTTTCCTTCCTCACATTAGGGAAGTTCTCTGCTATTATTTGCTCCAATATACCTTCTGCCCCTCTCTCTCTTTCTTCTTCTTCTGGGATCCCAATTATTCTAATGTTGTTTCATCTTATTGTATCACTTATCTCTCGAATTCTGCCCTCGTGATCCTGTAGTTGTTTCTCCCTCTTTTTCTCAGCCTCTTTATTTTCAATCATTTGGTCTTCTATATCTCTGATTCTCTCTTCTGCCTCATTTATCCTAGCAGTTAGTGCCCCCATTTTTGATTGCACCTCATCAATAGCCTTTTTGATTTCCACTTGGTTAGATTTTAGTTCTTTTATTTCTCCAGGAAGGTTTCTCTAATAACTTCCACGCTTTTTTCAAGCCCAGCTAGTATCTTTAAAGTCATGATTCTGAACTCTAGGTCCGACATCGTACTAATGTCCGTATTGAGGAGGTCCCTGGCTGATGGTACTACCTCTTGTTCTTTTTGCTGAGGTGATTTTTTTCGTCTTGTCATTTTGTCCAGAGGAGAATAGATGAATGAGAGAACAAAATGCTAACAGGTTTACAACTTCCCCAGCAAATATACGGTATACAAATCAGAAAAGACCTGAAACCAGGGGAAAAGAAAGGGAAAGAAAGATAAAAGAAAGAGAAAAAAAAAAAAAAGAAAAAAAAGATAAAAACAAAAACAGAACAATACAAAAAAAGCAGAATGTGATCAAATATGATCAGGCTAGTGCATAGATCAGTGCCACACACTAGATTTTGGGCGTATTTTGCTCTGTTAGAAAAAAGTGCCTCCTAAAATTTCAAAGGAAGAAAGACATATATGTACAAAATAAGGATTGGGGTACCTGGGTGGCTCAGTCGTTAAGCATCCCAGGATCCTGGGATCGAGCCCCACTTCGGGCTCCCTGCTCTGCGGGAGGCCTGCTTCTCCCTCTCCTTCTCCCTCTCCCCCTGCTTGTGTTCCTTCTCTCACTGTGTCTCCTTCTGTCAAAAAAAAAAAAAAAACTTTAAAAAAAAACAAAAACAAAATAAGGATTGATACAATGAAGGGATAGAAGATGACTGTAAAGATGGAAATTATAAAAGATTTTATAAAAGGACTTGATAAGATAAGAAGTTGTTTGAAAAAAGAAAGAAGATTTAAAAAAAAAAAGAAAAAAGGGAGAGAATGTGATCAGGCAGGAGACTAGAACAGAGCCATACACTAGTGATTTAGGGTATATTTTGATCTGTTAGAAGAAACTGTATCTCAAAATTTTAAAGAGAGAACAACTTATATATATATATGCCAAAAATAAGGGTAACTACTATGAAGGGATAAAATATGACTCTAAAAATGAAAAATAAGAATTTTGTTTTTTTTTAAAAAGAGATTGATAAGATGTTGGTTGAAAAAGGGAAAAAGAAAAAAAAAACAGTTAACAAAATTTAACTTTGATGAACTAATGAATCATGGTAAAAAAAAGCCATGAATTCTATGTGCAGTATTCCCCTAGCGCTGGAGTTCTCCCGTTCTCCTTGATCGGTAAACTTGGTCTTGGCTTGCTGGCTGTTCAGGCTGATCTTCTGGGGGAGGGGCCTGTTGCTGTGGTTCCCAAATGTCTTTGCCGGAGGCGGAATTGCCCCGCCCTTGTCGGTCCGGGCTAAGCAAGCTGCTCGGGTTTGATCTCAGGAGCTTTTGTTCCCTGCAAGCTCTCGGTACAGCCTTGGAGGACGAGGGCGAAAATGATGGCCTCCCAATCTCTGCCCGGAGGAGCCGAGAACTCGGGGCCCCGCTCCTCAGTGCGCCCCCAGAGAAAAGCAGTCACTCCCGTGTCCCCGGTCTCCGGCCGCACTCCGTGCTCACCCGGCCTGTGACCAAGTGTTTCTTTCTCTGGCACCCGACCCCGTGTGGAGTCTCCAAACCCAGCAGATCCCTGCAGTGCGTTCCCGCACCGCTCCTCCCCGGGAAGGAAGGGGAGTCTCCCCGGATCTAATGCTTGTTGGGTCCCTGCTGGAGGAGCAGTGGCCCGACTGGGCCGCGGATCACAGTTTATGGCCACCCTGAGCTGAGAGCCTGCGCCTCGGCTCCGTCTCTGCAGCCGGCTTCCCGGCTCCGATCCCTGGGAGCTCTGCCGCACTCAGGCACCCCCGGTCTTTCTGTGACCCCGAGGGTCCTGAGACCACACTGTCCCGCGAGGGTTCCACCCCCCGCTTAGCCACTGCAGCGACGTCCCTCCGCGGAGCCGACTTCTAAAAGTTCCGATTTTGTGCTCCGCGGCTCTAGCACTTGCCAGAAGCGGCCGGCGGAGGCCCCTCCCCCGCCGTCTATCCTCCCGAATATCACCTCGGATTCACTTCTCCGCACGTCCTACCTTCCAGTAAGTGGTCGCTTCTCAGTTCAAATAGTTGTTGCTACTCTCCTCTTTGATCTCCTGTTGAGTTCATAGGTGTTCAGAATGTTTTGATCCCTATTCAGCTGAATTCCTGAGACCAGACGATATCCAGGTCTCCTACTCCTCTGCCATCTTGCTCCGCACCCCCCCGACACAGGTTTCTCTTAGTGATGGCACATGGCATCATAGTGATTTGTCACCAAATTCCAAGTGTAAGTGCAGACACAGGATTCACCTTCCCTCACCCACAAGTGGTAGCAGGGGGACGGCCATTTAAAAAGTCAAAGATAATGGGTGTGGTTTAGGTCGAGGGGCAGCCCCATGGCTCCACTCAGAGGGCCGGCACTTTATGTGCAAAAACACAGACTGGGGATTTCATTGACTTCTATCTGTCACTGGTGGCAGGTTGTGGGCTACCTCCAACAATAGTGAGCTTTCAGGTGGGTGGGAAGAACAGTCATCTTCAGCTCTCAGACAACCCACTGAAAATGCTATCCACCCAGTAAGGAAGTATGAGGACATGGCCTGAAGGTCACTGCACATCAATGGGTCAGTATTTCCTGTGCCAGGATGCAGTTGGGAAGAAGGCAGACAAGCCCAGGTGGTCAATGAACATCTAGGGTCAAGGAGATCAGGGAACTTCCGGGACAGACCTGGAGGTGGGGGCCTGTGATGCACGTTTATTCACTCAACAGTTACTTAGAGCCTGTGATGGGCCATGTTAAAGTACTAGGGTTACAGCAATGAACAAGATCCAAATGCCCTCTGCATCATAAGAGCATATATACTACTATGTATTCAGATATTAATCATATAATGTCATGAGCTATTCTATAATTTTGGTAAATTATACTATAAATGTCAGTGAAATTTCACCGTGGTCCTTTGCTGTGTCCTGATCTACAGCTTTAGGGGAGTTTTCACCACTGATGGGCCCTTCTTCCTGGCTGAACAGTCAAATCTTGCCCAAATATAGTCAGGGTGGGCTAATTTCTGATCATCGATAAGCCCAAATCTCAGCAGCTTCAAACAATAAATGTTTGTTTCCCATGTTTGTTGCAATTGAATATTGGCTGGTAGAGTGGAGAAGGCTGCTCAGTGCCTGCTTCAGGATCCAGAACATTCTATCCTGCAGCTCTGTGTACTCCACTAGCTGCATGGAGAAGGCAAAACATGGAGATGTTGCATAGAGGTGGGTGCCACTCACCACCATCACCCCACCCATTCCACTGGCCCATCTGGAGACATGTCTCCACTGAGAAGTAACTGGAATTGGAAAATGGGGGTAGTGGTGTGCCTAAGAGGATGAACGAACATGGCCATTGGTAAGCTTTCTGGCCACCCTGTGCCCTTGGCACCTCTCTTTTCTTTTCTTTCTTTCTTTTTTTTTTTTGTTAAGATTTTGTTTATTTGAGAGAGAGAAAGCAAGCACAAGCAGGGGCGGGGGAAAGAGGGAGAGGGAAAAGCAGACTCCCCTCTGAGCAGGGAGCCTGATGGAGGACTCGAACCCAGGACCCTGGGATCAGGACCTGAGCTGAAATCAAAGAGTCGGATGCTTAACCGACCGAGGAACTCAGATGCCCCAGGCACCTCTCTTTTCAATAGTGTGTGTTGCTAGGATGGCTTAGTTGACAATTGTGCCATTTATTGTTGGTTTGTCAACCCAGAAACACTCATACCTGTGGCTAAAAGTCAACTATACTCTACTTTGTCTCCTTCGCAAAATTAGCGGGTAATTATTTTCTAAGGAGTAGCCTGGTCTTATAGTTTACTGGAGTTATAAGTTAGATAGCATTATTTTTTTTATTTTAATTTTTTGGTCAGTGGGTAAAGCATGCTCAGAGGAAAAATAGTAAGAGTTTCTAAACAAAAATATCATGTGCCATGGGGCTGAGATGCCTGCCTATAGGGTTATTTTGAGACTCAAATGAAGTAACACAGGTGAAATAAAATAGGGTGCACATTGTAGGTGCTCTGTAAACGTTACGTATATTTTTGATAATTTCGTAGGAACTTTCACAGACAGGTGCTTAAGGAAAACACATCAGCAAGCCAACCTGACTGGTATCGAAAATCATCCACGTTCTTCTATTTCATTAGTGGCAGGGGCTAAAAGAGATGTTCTGAGTTATAGGATGCTGATACAAGCCTGACAATTGACAATTACCCAGCACGTGTTTTCCTGACTCTGCTGTAGGATTTGCTGGGGCCCTGAGTTTGGAGATGAGAAGACACCATCCTAGCCCACTCCAGGGTCCCAGTTTTGCGAGGGCAGGTGCTTCCGAGGGGCTTTCCCTGAGGCAGCTGAAGTGGCCCGTGAGAACAGTCATGCCTGGGCATCTCACCACATGCTGTCCAGCCGTATCTGCGCGATGCTAATTTTTTCATTCACTCACTCAGTGTTGGTGGAGACATCATCCTGAGAACAGTAGTGCCTCTGAAATTTCCTGGTTTGTTTTTGAATTTTAAGTCTCTTCCTCTGTGGACAAGAGCAAGCTTAGAGATACTAATAATGAGACCTCCCAGGGCTGATGCGCGGTCAAACTTGACATGGTGGGTAGAAGTCCTTCCATGAACAGCAGAGCAGCCTATGTAAGCCGTGACTGTCAGTGTTGTAGAACAAGTCATTCTGAGGCATACTTTTCATTAATGTCATCTTCAGTCAAAACACAAACAAATAAATATAAAATGTTTTCCCACAGTCAAATGGGTGGTGGGGCTGGGTGGCAAACATTCCTGCTGTTAAGATGTTAAGACACCTGCCAAATAGTCTTTTTCCAGTCCTTTCTAGAACTTTCTAATTTCTAGATGTTTTTGCTGCTTTGGGGCTTAAAAAATTGATGTCCCTGTTGATCCTGACCACACATATTGCCTGATGGATGACTTTAATTATTAATGAATTGTTTGCATCCGCTGATTAGACCCTGAACTGTTTATTTTTAAACTCTGCAATTGTTTTAGTTGGAAAATCAGGGGAAGGGAGTATTTGGAAATGAAGTACAGAGGTATGACTATTACAAGGCTATATCTCAGAAAGATGAAACAAAAAAGAGAGAAGTATAAAAATAGTTAAGAACAAAGCTTACTGAATTCCAAACACCTAAGGCAAGTCTGTCTTTAATTTTTGAACCATCTAATTAATGTTTTTCTACTCTCCACCTTGAGCTTTTTACAAGCAGAGCAGGATTCCATAGCTAAGGAGGTGGTAATCCAGAGTATTTTTCAGAGTGCAATGCATTGTTTAAAGGAGTAAACAGGTTGGTGGCGCATACATCAGAGTGCCAAATTTCTTCTCCATTCCAGAGGGAAAGATAGTTTTTCCTTCCCCATTTGCCCTTAAATTTTTGATTGAGTGATATTTGCTTCAATTCAAGATACCTTATGGACAACGGAGGCAGAGGCAGATAATTCCACAGGATTCTTAGGATCAGTACATTCTGCTAATACCAACCATTATTCGGCTATCCCTTAGGGACGTGATGCCCTGTCTCCTGAAAACGTCCCTCATCCTGATGGTCATCTCCTAAGGCTGGAAGCAGATACCCTGCACCAGCTGCCCTTGACCTCTCCTTGGGGGGAGAGCTGCTGATGGCCTTGAGGGAGAAGGGTGCTGCAGAGAGCTAGACTAGCTCACAAGCCACAAATGCCTCATGGGTGCGTTCTTGGTGTGTATTTCCTTTGACATATTTGTGTTTTCCTAACCCTCATTAACAGCAATGCTCCTGCGCTCTCCCTTGCAAGCTCTAAATTTAGGAAGGAAGGAAGGAAGGAAAGAAAGAAATGAAAGAAAAGAAAAGAAAAGAAAAGAAAAGAAAGAAAAGATATGAAAGAAAAGAAAAGGAAAAGAAAGAAGAAAGAAAGAAAGAGAAAGAAAGAAAGAGAAAGAAAGAAAGAAAGAAAGAAAGAAGAAAGAAAGAAAGAAAGAAAGAAAGAAAGAAAGAAAGAAAGAAAGAAAGAAAGAGGAGAAAGGGAGACAGAAAGGAGGAAAAGAAAGAAAGAGAAGCAGAAACTGTTAACTCCGAATACTGAGTGACTCACCTGTTCTCCCACCCACCCTCCCATGGAAAGATCTGGGGCCTGGATCCTGAGAGTGGCAGTCCTGAAGCCCATCCCTGCCCTGCCCAAGTGACAGCAGCATCTTCAGGGCAAGTGGCAGATCTGGGCAGGGGGTGGGGAGAGGAAGCTGCCAACCTTCTTTGCAATTCAGATGGTAATGTTCTCCTGGGCTTGTTTACCATCTGCTGGGCACTCAGACATTTCTCTATTTGGTCATTAATTAATGTCCTAACTACCAAGCCACACCAAACGTGCAGAACTGCAATTTCTGAGGCACTTGTTTACAAAGTCAGTGCAACTGCATTTCCCTCAAACAGCTAAGACTTTTTACTATTTGAGAACGGCCTGTTCTGCTGCAGGTTTGATTTTCTTAAGACAAATTTTCACATCATAAACTCACTTCATTTAATTGCTCAGAGGTTAGTCAAAGGAATAACATCTGAATGTTTATTTTCAGTGTTTTCCCTAAAACGTGACATTGGATCTAGAGGAGCACAATGGTCTCTTTATTTCTTTAACAACCTGGTGATTATAGTTGAGGTTTAGGGCATCAAGACACATGCCCTTAGGTGTTCTCCTGTCTTTCCAAGTCAGAGACTGAGTTGCCATCTTGGTCTCATGCCCTGAAAAGTTGGTTGGTCAAGACTTGCAGGTGCTCTGTTTAAACTCACCATGTGATGAGTCTCAAAGCATCTCTGTATTTCAGTTTCTCTCTTTGAAATGGAATTGGGGTAAGTGGCCTCTGAGGATCCTTCCCGCCAAAGATCATCAAGATTATCAATGAGATGATGATGCTGGGGAGTAGTGGGGAGCTTTAGCAGGAAATGGGATGAAATGAGGTTATGAGGGTGGAGCCCTCATGGATGGGATTAGTGCCCTTTTAGGAGTCAGGAGAGAGTTTGCTTCCTCTCTTTTTCTCTCTGCCACATGAAGACACAGCAAGAAGACAGTGGTCTACGAACCAGGAAGAGGCTCTCATCAGACATCGACCATGCTGTACCCTGATCTTGGACTTCCAACTTCTAGAACTGTAAGAAGTTCTGTTGTGTACAGCCACCCAGTCTGTGATTCTTTGTTATGGAAGCCTGAACGGACTAAGACTGCATGAATCAATGAAATCAAAGATGTCCGAGAGGCTGGGCCTTGCGCTGGCCAGAGAAGGGGCAGGAGGCTGGGCTATGTAGATGCCTGCAAGACCACTCGGCTCTCTTGGTGGTACTGTCTAGCTTGCCAATGAGTGGAGTCAAATAATCAGCCCATAATATGATCATGGAATGAGCCGGTAGCTTCCCAGTCCATTTGGGTGCTATCCCAAGAAACTATCCAGTGGAATCTTTTGGCCAATGGGACTAGAAGTACCCAGGCATTCTTGCTCCATTAAGCTTAAAACCACCAGACTCTTTGTGAGGGCATTTGTGTAGGGTGCTGGCCCAAAAGGAAGCAACTACTTCAAAGAGTGTTTCCTGTAATTCAGGAGGTAAAATTTTCCTGCCACCGTTTCTTTGATTTGGAAAAGTTAGACAATCCAGTTAATTGTGTTATTGTGGATTCAGTGTTTTTACATTCCACAGAGGAACAGGCTTTCTTATCCTAGTGGATAACCCTCAAATCAGAAAGGGCAGCCAGCCAGGAGTTTGGGTGAGAAAGTATGGAGTGACTTTTCCAGGTCCCTACCATGCTGGGACTGGATGACCCGATGTCCTCTTGTTGTGGGAGTGGTGCTGGGTCCTCCTGGTCCTCCAAGCTCTGTGCTTTCAGAAATGCCTCCAGGGAGGGCCTACACTGCCATTGTCCTTGATGTCACAGTAAGCATGGGCAGGGATGTCGTGGGACCCCACAGGTGTGTGTCCTCACCAAGTAGGAGGAGGAAGGGCAGCCGGAGTTCCAAAGGAGAGACCCAGTTGTGACCTGGCCCTCTTCCAATGGGAAGGCTGTTTTCTGAGGGGTCTCCTCAGATTGCAGCTGCAGGACATGAGGCTAAGTGGCCTGACAGGTGGAGAGGGCGCATGCAGACCTGGCTTCTGGAGCAGCAGTGAGCCTGACACCTGGCAGGTTCAATCCCATGTGGGGATGGCAGGGTGACGGTGAGCCTGGGGCTGGGGCCGGGCCCAGAGGAGATGGGGCTTGACTTTAGCAGGCAGAAAAGCCACCAGATAAAATGTCAGTTTGCTTTTCCATTCTTCCCCTTATGACTTTTCATCACTTCATGCACCATTCTGTCAATCTATCCCCTTAAAACATGGGCCAAGTCACTCCTTCAGGAGAGCATCCCCAGGGGAGCCCAGCTGCAGCTACTGTTAGGGTGAGCACCCCACATCTCTCATGAGAGCTCAGCAAGGGAATAATAACCCAGGCCCCCATGCGTGGCATCCTTGCACGCAGCCCGGGGAATGCTTTAGGATTCTCACTACCTGTTGAGACAGCAGACGGGAGTGACATGCCGAGGTGCAGAACAACAATCCGCCTAAACTGTTCTGAGCAGGAACACCTGTATTCACCCTTTTGGGAAATTCTGTGCTCTAGGCAGCGCTTTCTACAGGGTGTCACCCTCCGTGTGTGTGTATACCCTACCCCCCAACTGCCTCCAAGCTGGTAGTCAGGCAGAAACATGAGCCCCTCTATTGTCACTTACTCCGCTAATTAAACCTGACACACACGTGCAAACAACAACCCCACCCCGATCGCAAGCAAATACTAAAAAGAAAACAATACCTCAAAATATTTCCTCCTGGACAGCCTTTGACCTCCATGTAGGCAAACCTTGGGGAGAAGTACCTATCATTAATGGCTTAAATCTATCAAAACACCTCTTGATTGATAAACATGCCAGGTTTATATTATGATTACTGCATACAATTTTCTGTCACTGTTAATTTATTTGAAAGTCTTAACCTGGTAGGGTATGACACCAACAGTATTTTATAATGAGAACTGTGGAAATAAATCATCCCCTCCAAATAGTACAAAGAAAGCAATACCCAGTCATTCAGTACACAGGTGCCAGGATCCAAAAAGGCTCAGCAAGCAGACAGACAGATGCACCCACTGGGATGAACATCCCTGGATCTGAGCCCTTTAAAAGCTATAAGTGTAATTTGGACTCCTGTAGGTTTTCCAGCCGGTGATGTCCAAGCGCTTTGGGTGGAAGAGTGCGAACTTCTCTCTTCATTTGGGCAAAACCAAACCAAACCAAACACCTGAGCAGTGAGGTGCAGTCTCTGGTCTGCATTTGGCGTTGCCAGCGCCTGAACTTGGAGCCCAAACCCCAGAAGAAAGGCTGGGAGGTCACTGTGCTTCCCCCAGACAGAGGCGGAGGCGGGTGCGCGGGTGGGTCTGGAGGGCCATGCGCTGCTTGCTCGGCGGCTGGGGGAGCGCCCCTGGGCGGTGGGACGCGGAGGTGGTTGGGTGCTGCAGGTCCCCTGCCCCCCAGCCCGCTGGCGCCCCTGAGCGGATCCCCTGCAGTGCAGGTGCGGTCGCCCTGTCTGGGCGCCACACTGCCTCCAGTAGGCCCCTCTTCAGTAGTAGGGGGACATCCAGACAATATTGAAACCTTCCCAAATGAACTTTGCATAGAGACATTTTCATTCGCTGCCTCCCTCCTCATGCATATTAACGAATGGTATGCGCGGCCTCATTTAATTCACTGATTTTACATTCGGATCACTTTCTCTTTTACAGCTATTTTTACCGGGCTTCATTAATCTTTGTTGAATACAATGGCATACATCTTTAATGCGGCCGCTGTCAAGTCATATTTCAGCAAGAGCTGCAAACTGAATGACAGGGAGCAATATTAATAAATTTAACATAGACTATATCAATTTTTAACAGAACGAATGTGGAAAGCTAAATGTATTATTTTTCGTTTAAATCATAGGGTTTATCAGCGGTTAAGTAGCAACGATTTCGCAGAAACTTGTGACGCGCCATACAAATAGATTTACATCTCATTAATAAGTAAATTAGGCAAATGCCTTTCAAGTTCAGACAAGTACATAAGTGTAATCTCCATATTAAAGGAGTAGTCTTTGATAAACCACGGAGGAATTGTGGCGGCCAAGGATGTGCCATGTTGCCAGGCCTGGCTCCTGGTCTGCAGGCCCACCTTTAATTACGCTCCTTCATTACTAAAGAGATAAGTGTCTCTCCAGTTAAGATTCTATAAATGAACAGCATGCTGGCACCTCCCAAATCATTTCTGCAGGCACCATGAAAAGGTGGGAACAGTTATGAACAAAAACGAATTATCACCTGTTCTTTCTCTTTCCCTGCCCTGTAATAACGTGGATAAATTGACACGGATTCACCTGAAATCTCTAAAAGAAATGATCCATTAAGGATGCTATTTTGTTTGAGGAAGTCAAGGGGAGGGAGCATAGGAAGAGAAGGGAAAAACAAACAAACAAACAACTCTGATTTTTTTTTTTTAATTTCTCTTCATAAATCCCCACAGAGATAATTTGCTGTAAAATGTAAACCCAGTGAGAACCTGCCTGTCTGTGTTAAATAAAAAGTTACGGTTGGCAGGAGGCATGTTTTTGCAGTAGCTTTAGCGATTATAGGAAATTACATGCAAAGCCAGAGTTCTGATCCTAAGTTAATTTATAATTGGAAAAAACTTATTAATTAGCTATGTCGCTCTAATTAAGAATTAGAAGAGTGTGCGCTAGGACATCAGTCAGTAGCCAACTGACAGGAGTTTCTGAAAGCCCAGAAGAGACAGCTGCTCAGCCTTGCCCACCATCTCCTGCCTCTTCCGGGAGCCTGGCACACACAGATGCAAGCCTGTCCTCTGTCGCGGAGCTCCAGGAAAAGGGCCAGAGCATCCTGAAGGCTGGCCACCCGACGGCCGAGGGTCTGGTGGGGCACGGCGCCCTGCCCAGCTTCCATGTGGCACCAGAAACTTCTAGACACACACACACACACACACACACACACACACACACACACACACCCACCCCTACCTCTGAGCCTGTCCCATCATTTTTTTCACCCGGTTTCTATTTTTGTCTCCAAACTGGCTTTTCTTCCTCTGCATTTTCTTTTTAAAGCACCGTTTTTATTGTTTTCTCTCTACCCAATGGTAGATACAAAAAAGGATTAAATATTTAAGCACTTGTAAAGGTCAGATGTTTTCTTAAAAATACACATTTAATTAAAACCAAAATTTTAAAATCTTTAATCCCGGGGCCTCCCCGTGTTGCCGGCCGCTTCTTCCCATGAATTTTGCATCTTAAGTTGCAAACCCGGGACTGTAAAATGACTTTCTGTTCTGATCAGTTATTAAGACAGAAAATGAAATAACAGCACAAACAACAGGATGAAAGCTACTGTCTAAGTTAATTGTTCTCTGCAAAAAAAAAACAGAACAAAACAAAAATACATGATTAATTTTTTTTTTTACCCAACCTCAACCTTTCCCATCTGTAAGGGTCATTTTCCACACGCAGGTTTGCTTTCAATTAGGGCAGAACAAAAGCTCAAGTGGGCATTGGAGGGAATTCCGTTTTCTTATTTGAATACCAAAAAAGATGTCCCCCAGATAATGATGCTTAAAAAAAAAAAAATCTCTGCATTAGCACATTTCTACCATTCTATTGCATTTGCTGGCAAAATACAAGATTCCTGATACACTGATCTTATGAGGTTAATGATCTTTTGTTGTCTGCTCTAAGCCTATTATTCATTTTAAATTAGAGGCAAAGTGGTGTGTTTAAAAGTAATTCAAATGGGAAGTAGTCTTTCTTTAAAATAAGGGGCTTTAATCCCTTTTCACAATCATTAGCCTGTACTTAGTTAAAAGAACTAGGTTGCGTAGGATAAGGAACAGCTTGCTAGATATTTTGGGTGTTGCCTCTAATGAAACTCCAGGGGCAAAGTCAAAGGAGCCCCCTGCTTCCCGAATACCTCCTAGCACTCCGTTAACTCCGTGGGTGTTCAACAAAACTAGGAAGTTACCCATGAGGCTGCGTGTTGAGAATGAAGTCTGGGACCGATTTTGCAGAATTTGCTACCAGTTTCAGTAAAGATCACCCAATTTTAGAAGGGGCTGGAAATCTAAAGTTAAGCTCAAAGATTGTGGAGTTTATCAGGAGAAGATTAAAATCTCTGAGATGTCTGGCTTTTCTAGTTTACACCCAGGTGCGGAGGGTTCAAGAAAGCACATTTAAGCAGGTGGTCGGTCACCTGTGGCAGCATGCAGGCTGAGAAACTGCATGCTCTCCGGGAACTTGGCACACGGTCTGCGGTTAGGAGGCCAACTGCCCGAGGCGGGCCTCTCCTGAGGCTCATCCTCCACCCATCACCTGGGACCTCTCCTCTGACACCTCAGCACACTTCCCAGTCTGGGCCTGCTAGGTGAACTTGCAATCTCACCATAAAGTGCAGCTCAGCATGTCAGTCTGCAGAGACACGGGCCTCTGACACCTGCCAGTCACACTGCTCTGGGCACCAAGCAAGCATTTGGAGAGGCCTGTCCTCCACTGTGCCAGGGAGAACTTGGTTTCTGCATCCTAAGGATCTAGCATGAGGCCTGGCACGTGGTAGGTGTTTTATGTATCAGTGAATGAACCACGGGAGAGCAGAAGGCGATGGGACAGCTGACACAGAATTTGAACTACATCTGTCTATACCTACCCAGCCCCTCTGAATCACCTGCTGCCTCCCCATTCTCCCTTCTCTGGAGGAGGGAGAGGCCCCTGCTTCCCTTAGCTGCTAGCTCTTTGGGCCGGGCCTCCCACGTACGTTCGAGGAACTCGACTTCTTTTGAGTAGATGGGGGTCTTTTAGCTCAGATGGCTCTGAGGAAGGAGCTGACTCTTCGGGGTACTCATGACCTCATCTGCACACAGAGGAAGATTCCGGGGGCCCTTCGCCACCTACAGCCTTCCAGGGCTCCCCACTAGAGCCCGACCATTTGCCATCTCGACTATTTCCTTACATTGGGTAGGGTGTGTTAACCCAATGCAACAAGTTCAGAAAAGGAAAAACAAAACAAAACATGTAACTATTAGGAGAGGGGGAGCATATTTTTCATTATTTGCCAAAAAAAACCCCCCAAAACAGAAAAGACAGTTTACTTGGAAAATTTAAGAATTTAAAAGAAGTACTATAAATATTTATATTAGATAATATATAAAGTAATCATATATATAAACTATAAATATTTAATTAGCTAATATATAAATTAGTATATAAATTAGATAATATTACATAATGTATATTAGAAATAATAAGATTTCAGCGACATACATAATTTTAAGTAAATAAAAATCAATTGCCTTCTTATATGCCTGTGATAATCATTGTGATTATAATGGGTGATTATAAAATGGGTATAACATTCCACTGACAACAGCAAACCCACTCTATAAACTATCTAGGAATAGTTCCCATGAAATGCACGGGGAAAGTATAGGAGGAAAACTATAAAAATCTAATAAGAGACATAAAATAAGATTTGAATCAATGGAGATGCAAACCATGTTTCCAGAAGGTCTCAATATTGTAAAGATGACAATTCTCTTCAGATTATTTTTATGCTAAACATCATCGCCATAAAATTCCAGCGGGACTTTTTTGTGGGGTAGGTTTTAGACATGGATAAAATGAGTTCTAAGTTTAACGTAAAAGATAAACATGCAAAATAGTCAGAATGCTTCTGAAAAACCAACATAAAGAGTGAGGAAGAGGGACTCCTGGGTGGCTCAGTCGTTAAGCATCTGCTTCGGCTCAGGTCGTGATCCAGGATCCTGGGATCGAGCCCCGCATCGGGCTCCCTGCTCAGCGGTGAGTCTGCTTCTCCCTCTCCCACTCTCCCTGCTTGTGTTCCCTCTCTCGCTATCTCTCTCTCTGCCAATAAATAAAATCTTAAAAAAAAAAAAGTGAGGAGAGCCGATTGTACCATATAGAAGACAAACCGTGGAATTAACACAGTACAGTAATGGTGCAGATACAGAGAGATCAGAGAAGCAGAAGAAAGAATAAAAATATTACCCAAGTTTGCATGGCACTTCAGTATGTGCTTTAAGGTGCCATTTTAAACCTACGTGAAAAATAGTTTTGTAAATACTGATGGGACCTCTAAGTAGGCACCTGCGGGGTGGGGATAAGGGTGATGCAGACTGGGGTCCAGCTGTGGCTTTCAAAAGGATGAGGGGCTCCCTTTTACAGAATCATCATTTTAGTATTTTGAAAGTTTCTCAACTTGTTCTATGACTGTTGATTCCAAAGATGGTGCTTGTATATTTGCGTTTGTGAATTTTCAAGCAGATGGCAGTAAAGAGTACTGGCTGAAACACAAGCTATTGTATTATGACGATTTTCCAGGATATGAAAGTCAAGCGCCTAGCTCTGACATGGTATGATACATATCTACATTCTGCTTAAGACTTAGGGAGTAAGATCAGGCTCAATTATTGAACTATCTAGAAACATCAAGCATGACCAGAGCCTCTACCCAACCAGGGCCTTGTCTCTGATGTACGCGTCCATGGGCATCTTTTCAAAAAGTAAATACAATAAATAAATGAAATAAAACTTACGGTAAACAAACAGCGACAACAAACCTATTATCCTCAGTGTCCTGGCTAAGAATCTGAGCATTTCATGCTATAGTTTATATCCTTTGTTGGTTATTTAATTTATCAGAGTAATATTGCTGAGTTTCCAACTTAAACTACAAGTATTTCAGTATGTCATAAATTGGTATATAATTACTAATATTTATTTTCTATTAATAATTTATTTTGTAAAAAAATAATTTGTGCTGATGATTATTATTAAGAAATAATAGTATATTAACTTATTTTTGTCCTTTATATTATTTGCACAAGGGCACCTATTGACTAGAAGCATCCTATTCCTCATAATATACACCAAAATTAAGTCCAGACATATTATAGCTTTAACATAAAAAATAAGGAAGTAGAGGATATAAATATATGACCTTGAGAAGGGAGGATCTTCTAACCTTAATTCAAAGTGTAAAATAATTAAAAAAAAAGATGGAAGGTTGTAATGAGGAAAAATAATGTATTTTTATAAATACTTTTTATAACTATAATATTTAAGTATGCAAGCAAAAATTAAAGCAAAAATAAAGTAAAAACAAAACAACAAAAAACAGAAGCAAAAATCTATGAAGTCAATGCAAGCCCGGGACAGGCTAGGAAATGTGTGTCCCAGAGAGCGCAGAGCTGGGCAGCATCCTCACCGCGTGAAAGTTTCCTGCAGATCAGTTCAAAAAGCCTAACACTTGGGTACAAAATGGTCAAAGAAATGGGCAGGGAATTAAGCAAATGGGAAGATGATGACAGTCACTCGTCATCAGAAAATGAAAATTAACACGAGATGTCATTTTGGCTATTAGGATGAAATATATAGTCAAAATACACAAAACTGAAATATGCAAAACCAAGAAGAAGCAAACTAAATCCAAATAAAATGCAATGTTGAATATAGGAAGAAATGGGTCTTGTCAACGGTCAGGAAGAAAGAAACTCATACAAATCCTATGAAGGAAATCATCACAAAGAAAGTGGTACAAACTTTGATATTGGCAATGCTCTTTACTTTTGTTTTTCAGTGACCAACATAAGGACGTTAATGGAAGATAAAAGCAGATTTTTTCTGAGTTGTTTATAAAAGGAAAACTATTTTATTTATTTTTTAAAGGAAAACTATTTTAAACAACTGAGACTTTGTATTGTGGAGAACTGGTTGATGCAGGTATTGAAATGAGGATTTGATTAATAGTTAATAGTATACAACCTCATCTTGCATTATTTTGTATTTTCATACACATAGAAACATATAAACACTGCAGTCGCTCACACCAAAAATTAACAGTGGGTTTCTGCATCTCTGAATGGCTTAATAAGGAGCGTGCATTTCTTTTATGATCAGTATAAGCATGAAGCTGTCTTTGAAGAAAACATTTTTGTTCAGATTAAAATAACTTATCATTCTGAACAACGGAAAAGTAGTGGTGCTCAGCAGCCCTGTTAGAGGTCCGGGCAACAAATCAGGATAAAGACGCTAGGATGGCTCTGTGCATCCGCGAAGCAAGTGTGTGTTTGGTTTGGTTTGCAGTCAGGATCTTGTGTAGCAGCCATGCAAGGCACAGCGACTGTGGAGGGGGAGAAGGATGCTCAGTCCAAGGGAGAGGAACGGGCCCCGCACCCCGGCTGATGGTGAGTATGTGGGAGCCCTTCCTGTGTGCATTCCTCCAGGTCTGCCCTTGCTGCATCTGCATACGGAGATTGCCAATTCAGAAACCCCCTCCCTCCCAAGCCTTCACCACCACCATCACGTGCTGACAAGGCCAACCCGTCTCTCTTTGCTGTGTTTCTGGCTGGCTTGTGAGCAGACAAGGGACAAAGCTGTCGAGAAATGGGAACTTGGAGGCTGATGACAGGAAGGGAGTTAGTCTCCCCAGGAAAGTTTCAGGTCTGCTTGGCTGAGCTTGTTTTAAATGCAGGTCCCTGGACCCTACCTCAGTGTGCTGAATCTGACTCTATGGGGAAGCTGGGCCATCTCCCGTCTCTTGAAAATTCCCAGGTGGTGCATGTCCAGGGGTGAGCAGACAAGGCAGTGGCTGCTGTCGGATCTGCATGATGACAGTTTTCTCACTAAAAGCATATCATGGGGGGTCCAACATGCAGGAGGGACTAGAGCAGATCCCAGGCCCTTGGGCTCCCCTTGAGCCCACACCACCTTGAACCCCCGCACGTTGGAGCTCATGTTTTGTAGCCATTCAAAGCCCTACACACCTGGAAGCCAGCCAGTGGCCAGTTGGCATAGACCACCTGGAAAGGCTGAGAAACCTGAAAACAGATATATAGATATACACGATTTTCTTTCTGCATCTTTTTATTATTTCACTGGCTGTGGTGATAACTTTTTTTATTATTTATGTATTTATTTACTCATTTATTTTAGGAAGAGAGAGCGAGCAAACGGGGAGGGGCAGAAGCAGAGGGAGAGAAAGAATCTCAAGCAGGATCCACGCTCATGTGGAGCCTGACTCAGGGCTTGATCCCACGGCCCTAAGGTCATGACCCCAGTGGAAATCAGGAGTCCAATGCTCAACTGACTGAGCCACCCATGCGCCCCGATAACGTTTTTTTTTTTTAATTTGGAAGAAAAATTTAAATAAGGATGTATAAATTAACTATGATGGATATTGCAGACTGCGATAACACAGAAAATGCTTACAGTCTATGTGGTGAAAAACGTTGAATTAAAATGTGTTTCTGTAGCTTGAGTGTGGCCGTTTAAATAAGGCATCTGATTTGGGGCATGCACAGCATAGACAGAATATCAAGTACATCAAGGATTGGATTGAAAATATGTAGATAGCATATGAGCTACATGAAAAGTATTTATTGAACGAATGAATGGGTGAATAAGTAACTGAATGAGTGTCCAGGAAAGACTGCATGGAAGTATGGATTATAATTTTGAGAAGGAAACACAATATGAGTGTTTTCAAAATTTTCACTACTTTTCTCCATTTTCAAAATTTACTTTAACAAGTCCATATCAATTTTAAAAATGATTAAATGGAATCTGATTCTAAATCAAACTTCCAGCTTGAGGTCCCACAGGGCCGGAGGAAAGAGGCAAACCATGGAGAGAAGACCAGATCCGGAACACAGGGCATTCTGCAAGACCGTGATCCGGATTCTTCCGGACGTCACGACACTGTCATGGGGGGAAAGGAAAGGAGGGAGGGGCCTTGTAGACCAAAAGGGAGTAAAGTGACAGCACCAACCAAAACCTAATGTGGGTCCAAACTGGGTCCTAGGATATAGGATATGTAGGAGATATATATCTCAAATATATTCTTGGGATAATTGGAAAAATCAGGCTTTGGTCTGGATATCAGATAATATTATGAATGTATTTATACATTTTTCATTGTAGCAGTGGCTATATAGTAGACTATACCTTCTTCATAGGAGATATAGGTAGGTGTCTGTAATTTAGATATCATGAGGCTTCCAGCCTTCAAATAGTTGAAAAATTTCAAATACAGGAAAAAAAATGTGTGTTTGAAAACATACAGAGGGAGACAGGAAATATGGCAAAATGGGAGCAGTTGTTGGAACTAAATTGTAGATGCATAAGTGTTTATTGCATGATTTTTTTTTCAGCATTTCTGTGTGCTTGGAAATTTTCATAACAGAAACTTAGGAGAAGATTTTAAAATAAATATATGTACATATAAATGTGTGCGTGTATACACACACAAACATACACGCATCTATACATGACTATTCTCCCCAGCTCTCTAGGTTATAGCAAGAAGGATGGGCCCAGAAATTGTGATGGAGTCACACTAGGAAGCAGAGGGCTAAGGTCCAGCAGTCCATCCTATTTCCATGGTACCGGCCTTCTGGTCTCCTTGGGGCTGCAAGCCCTGTCTGCCTTCCAGAAGGTACCTCCCCATTCAGTGCAGGGCTCACGGCTCCACTTTGTCCTGGTGAGGAGGAAAGAGGAGAAGTCAAAGCTTGATCTCTACTCAGGGACAATCTTCAGAAACCAGGAAGGAATCCGCAGACTCCTTGGCATTTAAGAGAGCACTACTGGGAAGGGTCCCATGGTCATTTTCAACTCCTCTCTATATCCTGCTGGGGAAACTGTGTGTGCCTGTGTGTGTGTCTGTGTGTGTGTGTGTGTGTGTGTGTGTGTGTGTGTGTTGGGGTGGGGGCCCTGGGACAAAGGCAGGGTGGCCACTCAAAGGAGAAACTGGTGGACTGGAAAAGGGAACCCAAGGGAACCCCTGGGGAAGATGGTACCATGGAAATGTGGTCATCCTGCGGTGGGGGGCTGACAGTAGAGAGAGATGCCCCAGTTGTGGGGTGTACATGCTACACAGCAGTGTCCAATGATCAGAGAATAATCAATATAATTTAATCATAGGATATAATTACAGTCTTTTTTAAAGATGTAACTCACATATCATAAAATTCACCCTTTTTACAGCGTGCAATTCAATGTTTTCTTGTGTATTCAGAGGTTTACACAGCCATCACCAGTATCTAGTTCCAGAACATTTTCATCACTCCCCCTCAAAACCTGTACCTATTACCAGCCACTCCCTATTTTCTCCTTCATCCAGCAACCACTAATCTTTCTCTCCTCCTGGATTTGCCTGTTCTGGACATTTCAAATGCATGAAATCACACAACATGTGGTCTTTTGTGTCTTGCTTTTTTACTTAACGTGATGTTGTCAGGGTTCAAGCGTGTTGTAGTGTGTATCAGTACTTTATTTCTTTGGATGAACAAATCACATTTTGCTTATCCTTTTGGCAGTTGACGGACATTTGTGTCATTTCTACTTTTTAGCTGTTATACATAATGCTGCTGTGAACATTTGTGTAAATTGTGAGTTTGGATATATGTTTTCAATTCTCTTAATTACATACCTCAGGGTGGCACCTCTGAGTCATTTGAGGACTCCTAGACTTTTTCAAAGTAGCCACACCATTGACAATGCCACCAGCAATGAGTTTTTGTACATTCTCAACAACACTTGTTATTTTCTGTCTTATAACTATTCTAGTGGGTGTGAAGTAGTTTTGATTTGCATGTTCCTAACTAATGATGTCGGATATCTTTTTTTATGTGCTTCTTGGCTATATATAAATATATATATATATATATATATACATATATATATATATATATATATATAAAGTCTATTCAAATCCTCTGCATATTTTTAGATTGGGTTATTTGCATTTGGATTGTTGACGTGTGAAATTCTTTATATATTCTGGATACTACACATTTATGATTTGATTTGATTTTTTTCACATTCTGTGCATTGTCTTTTCACTTTTTTAGTAGTTTTCTTTGAAGCATAAAAGTTGTTCATTTTGATGAAGTCAAATTTATGTGGGGTTTTCTTGTGGTTACTTATACTTTAGGTATCATATCTAAAAATCCATTGCCTAATCAGAGGAAATGAAGATTCACACTTATGTTTACATCTAAAAATTTTATAGTTTAGCTCTTACATGCAAATCTTTGTTGTGTTTGAGTTAGTTTTTGTATATGGGGTGAGGTAGGGGTCAAACTTCTTTCTTTGCATGTAGAAATCCATTTGGAGCACCATTTGCTGAAAAGACTATTTTTCTACATTGAAATATCTTGGCATTCTTGTTGAAAATAAATGGAATTCCTTTATTAATTTTGTTTTCATGTTTGCCATGAGTGTATAGATACAACTGAAATTTTTCTATCAATTGAAATTTTGAAATTTTTTCTATCAATCTTGTACTCTGCGACCTTGCTGAACTCATTTCTTACCTCTATTACTTTTCTACAGATTCATTAAGACTTTCTGTAAATACAGTTGTGTCATCTGAAAATGGAGATAAGTTTACATCTTCCTTTCCAATCTTGATGTCTTATATTTCTTTTTCTTGCCTAATTGCCCTCACTAGGACCTCCAGCAAAACTGACTACAATTGGGAGAGTGGACAGCTTTGTTTTGTTCTTGACATTAGGGAGAAACTTTCAGTCTTTCCCCATTAGGCATGATGTCAGCTACAGGCAAGTCCTAGGTGGCCTTTGTCATGCTGATGACGTTCCTATCTTGTCCTAATTTTGCCCAGCTTTTTTTTTTTTTTTTAATAAAAGCTTATATGCAGCCTTTTGAAAAACACATGTTGGTGGAAATTTTTAATTCAGGAACAGGTGTCTAATACAATGTTGAGTACATAACTTAAAAATTTAAAAAATGTTATCTATTAAATGTCAGTTATGAATGGAGAAAAGCATGGAAAGGAACAATGGGATTAATAGTGTGTTTTCTAGGTGGTAAGATAATGGATGCTTATTTTCTTCTTGATAATTTCCTATATTTCCAATAAGTTAATATTTTACTTTTATTATCAGAAAGGAGGGATCACTGAAAAATAAGTATAATTACTCTGTGTCAGAGAGAGAAAGACAGGGAGAGAGTAAGGGTGAGAGCACCAATGATGAAGAGAGAGTGAGTCTAGTGTGGGAGCTCAGGGCAGCCCCACTATGAGACTGCATTCTAGGTGGCTGCACTGAGGGCTATGTCTTGGTTTCTGGGAGAGAAAATGAGAAAGCTCTGAAACAGCAGGAGCCCTCAGGGATGACATACTGAAGGAAGAGTATCCAAGGGGTGTGAATCCTGCATCAGAGCTTAGAGGCAAAGTCTGTTGGTGGGCAGCCACCAAAAGATTCCTTCAGGGGCTAGAATGGGACCCAGGCTGGGGAGTCCTGTGTGGTCACAGGAGTGTGAGCCTGACCGCAAAGACAAGGGAGCCATTGGCCTTTGTTGATATCCCTGGAAGTTGAGCCTGGAGAACCATGAGTCCCACCACTGGAGAAGGCTGGTAGGCTTTTGAGTCAGGTTTAAACTCAATCCTGCCCATGCCTGAAGACAAAATAAGGTTTGAAAACAAAGGCAAGAAGTGCCATTTTCAGTTGCCTTGGTGGTCAAGGTGAGGGTGAGAGTTCCTTGAAGGAAGGGTGTCTTTTAAGTGATGTATTCTCAAATTTCTACGGCCAAGCAAATGCTCAGGAAGTTTTGTTGGGGTAAATCCTTGGTGAGCTTAAGGCTATGATGGCTGTAGCCCCCACTGCCCCCACCTAGACATTTTAACTGATATTTATAAGGGCTGTCTGGAATTCTTTTTCCACTCTGATGATTTAAATCTGCATTCCTTGCAGTGGAGAGAATTTGATTATGAAGGACAGAGGCCATGCCTTCAATACTCCCATTTCTCAAGGGCCTGATTCCCTGATGCAATCTCTTGCTACAGAGCCTAAACACAGCAAATATTTTTTGAGGTCATAGTTAATGAAAGCTCTTCCCAAGATGCAGGTTCCACCATCCAGAACGTGGCTCAGAGAATGGACATAGAGGCCCCGGCATTCTAGCTACTTGGCGTGGATTGAGCCAATCTACAAAGTTCTATAAATGCTCTCTGAATTGTACCCCAAATCTTTATCAAAGTCCTTCAGAAGAGATATTAGTACTGCTAACTCATTTCTTTTCTTTAACATAGGGCCAACAAAATCTTTGTGAAAGGCCAGCAAGTGAATATTTCAGGTCCTGGGAAATCTCTGTTGGAACAACTCAATACTGCCATCCTAACGGGAAAGCCACCACAGGCAGTACATAAATGGACATGGTATTCCAGTCAACCTTGATTTATGGGCACTGAAATTTCAGTTTTGTAGGATTTTCACAGAACACAAAATATTTTTCCCTTTTTGGCTTTATATTTTTAACCATTTAAAAACGTGAAGCCCGCTCTTAGCTCATGGCCCTGCACGAAAAAAAGAGGTGGCAGGACCAGATCTGGCCCGCGGGCCATAACCTTGTCAACCCCTGCTTTAAAAGATGAACCCGAAAGACCCACATCAACAGCCATGGTACAAGCTCGCTCGTCTGAGAGATTTTGTCTTCTCCAAGTGGCGCAGTCACTGGGCTCTTGTTGCAGGAATTAAATGAGTGAGTTTTCCCAAACCAAACCCATTGTCTCCACATTGAAGTCCACCCCTGCATGATACCAGCGTGTTTGGGATTTTGTCCCCTCGGCGACACTTTCCCTTCCCACATTCCCGGGGTTACCCTTGGCTCCTCCAGACACACACAGGTGGCCAGGTTGTGGGAGAGGCCCGCTCACACCTGTGATCGCGGGGCGTGAGCAGAGCCCGAGTTCCGGAAAATGGCTTCCCTCTTTTAATTCCTGAGAAAGAGCAAACTTTCTCTGCGCTTCTTTTTAAAAATGCAACAATGTAAAGGTCACAGAGGAGGAGATGAAACTCGGAGTTGTAATAAGGAAGGAGAAATAAAAAATAATGACAGAAATAAATTGTCATAAGAGGGGATACAGTTATGATTTATTGTGATATTCTACAAATTTGGAGGTGATTAAAAGCCACCTAAAATTCACATTAACAAGTCACATAAAAATGGAATTAAACTAGTGGGCATAATGTGGCAGGGTATAAAGAAAAATCATGACAGAAATAAATTGACAGAAGAATGATACTATTCAAGTTTTACTCTGTCGGGCCGCCCTGACAGGAGCCTAGTATTTTAATTTCAGAGTTGTGGTTGAGTTTTTGGAGTTCATTAAAGGCCCACATTAAGAATCTCATAAAAGTGAGAAGAAATTAGTGACCATAATGTGGCAGAGGAAATAAAGAAACAATAATGACAGAAATAAATTGACAGAAGAATGATACACTTAATGTTTCGCTCTGACACCCTCTATTAATAGGCCGCTGCAAGCTGGAACAAATGTCATTCATATTTTAGCCAAAGTATACCACTAATTAGACCAGCTCTCTGCACTGGAATTAGACTTGAGATCCCTCACCTTTAGAGTGGAATCATTTGAATTCTAAAGAAAAGAGCTGGTGACAGAAAAAAAAACTTTCTACTCGGGCTTTTCTAATGAGATAAAATTCCCCCTTCTCCCCATTTCGCGGCTATAATTGCTGATTATGTTGTTACATAGCGGCGGCTCCCGGCTCTCTCCTCCCATCATTATGATATAGTCTGGCAGATCAGGAGGCTTCAAAACGCCGGACTGGAGTGGTTTGAGTCTAATTTAGCGCTCATTTAGGCCGCAGGTACCACACAAGGTAAACACTGTATTGTTATAATTAATTACCCCTTAGGCCTCGCCAGGCCATCTCTGTTTCAGCTGACCCTTATAATAATAAGGCTTCCGGGCATATTGTATTTCTTTTGACAGATTAATTAGAAATTCAGCCGTGGAGGTACAAAGCAACGCGGTCATGAATATTTAAATGGCCTGACACAAAAATCATGAAAGGCTGCTGAACTACATGACGGACAGGGGATATTAGGCAAGTGACTCTAATCAATAATCTCTTGATCTCTTACATATTAATACACTGCCTGCTGTTATTAAGCTCCGTAATAAGGAAGGGGAGAGAAAGTTAGTGTAGCTCTGCTGTAGGCCTCGGCGAGGCCCCCAGTGATTACGCTAACTGACTGAGAAAATGCACAGAGGACCGGGGCCTCAGCCTCTTCAATCTAATCCAATCTTAAGGAATGGCAGCTCTGAGTAGCACCGACTGGATAATTATTGGCGCTGACAAGGTGAGGGCGTCTGCAGGCAAATGAGCTCGGAAGCAGGCGAAGTCCCCAGACCACCCAGAGCAGGGCACGCAGAACACCAGCCCGCGTGCCGTGCGCCTTGTAGGGGCTCCAGCCTGGGGCCTGCGGGGACCCGAGCCCTGCCGAGGCCCGAGCGAGGGGCGGCGGCCGTCCAGGGCCGGGGCTTGCTGTGCCTGTTGTCCGGGCCACTCCAACACCAAGTCACGAGACTCACTCGGGCTCCCTTTGCTGTCTCTTCTGCCACCAAGGCCGCTGAGTGAATTAAGTAGCAGAGGCAGCCGAATATCATCTAAATTCATTACAGGAGCCAGTGCTCCCAGCCCACGGCAGCTGCTCGCTCGGTCACTCAGGATGCCCCCGACGGCCCACGTGGGCCCGACGCTGTCGCCACGAATCCCCAGCCCCGCTGCTAACAAACCCGCAGACCCAGGCGACCCGCCCAAAGGTTCCAGCAAAGGAACGGGGACTGCAGAAGCCAAGGTCATCGGAAGCGGCCCATCCTGGGCCCTTCCTGCCCAGGTCTGCAGACGGGGGCTCATCGGTGAGGGGCCCCGTCTGCATCTCAGCGAAGGGCCAAGCATGGCTTTTCTCATTTAGGTTCTTTGCAGACATCAAACACTTCTTTCCCACCTGGAAGCGCAGCCGCCACCTGCCTAGACCAATCCCAGTGATGGCAGACTTGGCAAGGAGCTCGAGTCCTAGGCTTCCTCTCAGGGAAGCCTGGGGCTGCCTGTGGTGGTGGGAGCTGGGGAAGGCGGGTTGGACCAGGATGAGAGCGTGGGGGACTTGGTGGGTGGCCCCCAGTGGGGGGAGAGTGGGGAGAGGCTGAAGAAGGGGACGCTAGCGGCCTGGGCCGCCACTGTTTGGGAGGCCAGGTTCTGAGCTGTGGAAGTAGCCCAGAAATATGTCTCAAAGAATAGGGGCAGCTCGGACTCCTGTTGGTTCCTTCCTGGTGATGTCAGTCTTTCCAGAAAGCCCGACTCTCCTGAGAGCGAGTTTTGCCTTGCATGATTTTTTGTTTTGTTTAATTGTTTTTAGTGGAAATAAAACAGAAGAAAAAAATGTTCATGCCTGTGTCAACATGGTGCGGAACAAAAAGGGGAAAAAAATACCAACCAGTGAAATTCAGCTGAAACGGGAATCCTGAGCTGTCCTAGGGCCATCAGGCCCTTGGAGTTCGTGGACACCTGGAGAGAGCGTTTGCCCAGCGCTAACACCCACCTGGGGATTGTGCTGGCCCAGGTGACAGGAGTGTCCTTCCCTGACTGTGGAATGGACGCTGTCAGGAAGTGCTCTGGAATCGGGGACCAGGGTCCCCCAGCGCACGGTGTCTAGGCTCTGGTCAGGGGTCCAATTCTAGTCTCTCAGAAGACACAACACACAAGGAGGGACACGAGAACGGCCTGGGCCGCTGCGTGGCTAAGGGTGACCCCTCCACACTGCACCAGATTCTGCACAACTCTTGACCTGGACAGGCCTGCATTTCCCCGTCTGCATCTGCCATCAAAGTGTGCCATGGGCACAAAAGGATACAACCCATTTCCAGGCGCCTTGTCACGTAAAACGCTGCTGCTTGCTCCCTTACCAGTTATTTGGCTGAGGACCCGCATCCATCCCGGAGGCATGCTCAGAGTTTCCATGTAGCCACTTACTCCACTGGACTTCATCCGTTCTTAGCTGGCCTTGTGTTTGATCTCCCCCCCACCCTGCTCCACTGCGCCTTCTGTGCCCTCGCCCCGTCTGCATCACCCCCAGGGGGCCTGGAGCTCCTCAAGGCCAAGGGTTCGGGGCTGCACATGGCGCAGCAGGTAGGGGCTGCTGCCGATGCACCGATAGGGGCAAGTCTCGCTATCTTCACCTTCGTTGAGGGACTTGCTAGAACAGCCCGACTCTGGGCTGGAGCTCAAAAAGGGAGTAGATAATTAAGAGTAAAGAAAAACAACCCCGGGGTGACTGCCAAACTAAACACTCAAGTACAAAACTTAGAAGTATTGTACTACGGCTAATGATTGTAATAATAATTATGGCAATGATGACAGTGATCATTTCGACCCTAGCTGTTTGGTTTATGAAAACATCACTAAAAGGTCTAGTTCTGGGAATGAATTCCTGTACCTCCATCTCTTAATTGCCAAATCATAACGAAGTGCAAGCCAAGAAGCAGATTCATTGCAAATTGTATAAAAGATTTGGGGCCAAAATGAAGCTGTTAAAAACCACATCTGTAAAAATGGTGTAATTATTATGGGTGGGTAAAAATCTGGCAAGAATTATTTTCTTAAATAAGGCGTAAAGGAGAACAGATGTGCTGTAACTGACACTTTTTTTTTTGCAGTTTCGTGATTTATGAGAAAAGAACAAAAATTGATCTGATTTTTCAGGTTATCCTATTTATTACAGTGCAGCTAGGGCTGTAGAAAACCCTTTTGTCTCATTTCCATCCCCTGGAAAAGGAAAGAAGCAGTCCAAGGGAACCGGGTGAATTTGCTTTCTGGCAAAGCCGGCTCTGCCAGAGAAAGAGAAAGGCCAGTGGGCTGGGGAGGGAAGGAGCCACAGTGGGCTGGGGAGGTCTGCAGGCGATGCAGTGATGGGAGGGAGGCGACAGCAAACGGAGTAGAAGACCCCACAGGCTAAGGAACACCGGCAAGGTCCGGATGGAATGGGAGAAGTGGCCAAAGAAAAAGACAGGCAGTTTCAGTCTGGACATAATTACGGTTCAGTGAAGACAATTGAATTCCATATTGCCTTGGTCAATGTCTGCAGTTGGGGAGGTATTTAGGTTGGGTTTACTTTTTGGAGCTTAGCAACATAAATTTGTTGTCACTGAACTATTAAATACAATGGACGCATGTTGGCAGAGAGGTTCCGGAGAGGCATGGAAGTTATTAAAGGAAATAATCGCCTAAATGGGCCCACTGCACGATTTTAATATCCCATGACAACACTCAATTGTCAAATTCAGCTAGAGTGTCCGGGATGCTACTAACATTAAGCCAGAAATTCCTAGATTTATTTTATTTTATTTTTCCAGCCAGGAATAGGAAATGCCAGTAAGCTCTGAAAATCTAAGCAAGAAATAAGCTGGGAAGAAGAAAGGATGGTCTCCCATTTTATGAGATTTCTGCCATTAAATCGATAACAAATGTCTTTCACCTACCCTCGATAAAGAGGCAATGTGGGATTTTAATTGGACTTTTGGCTTTTCTTCATTTGATTTAAACCAAGGTAGAATTTCAAACAATAACACTAGAACACCTGGTTAACACGTTAGATGATATGCACAGTTGTAAATTGTGGTTTTAATAGTTGCTCACTGGGGGATTTAAAAGGGTCTCATTGTTCTGTTTGGCAGATATTAAAAAAAAAAAAATCACCAACTACTGGGATTTAAAAGCCACACACATGATTTCAATGCAACTCGGATCATGAAATTTAATCATTTGATCCGGCTTGTGGCCAGTTTGCACAGGGCGACTCGGGGCCACATGACAGACTTCTCCAGTTTTTCCAAAGTTGTATCCAGCTGGAAGGTTAAAAAACTGCAGTAATTTCGTATTTCTAAGATGACTGGCAGAGCTTAGGAACGAGCATCGAGATGCAGCGTGGAGCATAGGTGCTTACACCTGCTGTACCTACGCACCCCCTTTGCACACTGCTGGACACTCCGGCCGGGCAGTTCTCTTCTCCCTCTTTTTTGAAAAATACATGAAAGTTGCCCAAAGGCAGGATGGGGTCCACTCGGGTTGCCTGTGGGTTTCCCTTTCTGCCAGCCCCTTTCCTCATCAGCAGGAGGCTGGCCCTGCCTGGAAGCCTGAGTAGGGTTACCCATATTTTAAAGTGACAGTTTTCCAAATGCCTGCAGGACTTCTGCCCTTCCTCCCAGCTGTGGCGCCCACCTTGCCGCCGCCTCCAGAGACCCGACCCTCAGAGGCCACAGATCCAAAACAAAGACGAGGGTCTCCTTGCTTCCCTCTGGCTGCCGCCAGGGACTTGGGGGGAACCGCTCACAGAGATGCCCTGGCGGAGGTGGCCGCCCACCACCTCCCCTCAGCACCTCCGTCCACCACAGGCTGTCAAGGCCCAGCTCGGGGGTGGGGGGAGGGTGTTGGACGAGTCCTGTGTCCTGTCCCTGTGGCCCAGGCCCAAAAGGACATCCCAAGGAGGAGTGGATAAAGGGACAGAGAGGGGCTTCAAAGAGGTGGGGCGCCTGGACACCACCTCTTTCAAACCTGTTATTTTAGGACAAGCAAGTTGAAGACCAGAACACTGAAGTATAATCCAACAGGGGCGGGGTGGGTGGGTTCTGGGGCAGAGCCCTGGTGTCCTGCACTCTCCCTGCCCTGCATCCTGTGCACGGAGGCCACAACCTGCCACCTAGTCCCTGCTGCTATCCTGCAGGCCACAGGCAGTCAAGGCCCAGGGACAGGTTCTGATTTCCAGGCTTTCCTTTTGGAAGCTTCTCTGGACCCGCCCCTGTCTTCTAGAAAAAGGCCTGGGTGAACAAGGGAAGTGTCCTACTAAACAGGGGGGCATTAAGAAGTCAGCCTCATACACAGTAGGTGCCCCATTTCTCATATAAAGTAGGTGCCCATTCCTCACACGCAGTGGGCGCTTGTTCCTCACACACAGTAGGTGTCCTATTTTTTTACACACGGTAGGTGCCCTATTCCTCACACACAGTGGGTGCCTGTTCCTCACAACAGCAGTGCCCGATGCTTGCTGAATCAATCTCTCTGAGCTCTCTGTCCTGTGCCCTGTCGGAGTCTGTGTTTGTGGCATCCTTCTGCTTCATAGGAGAACGTGACGGGTGAGCTTGCCGGGAAGGTCAGCACATTCTGTCATGTCCTGCTGAGACAAGGAGTTCGGCATGAAAGAGCAAGGCAGTCAGACTAGAAGGGCAACTCGTTATGTGAGAAGTATTGTCGGGGTGAGGCTTGCTCAAGAAAGCCCTAATTGTTGATGAACTGGTGGCCAAAATCGACGTGACTTCCATAATCCCAGCAGGGAAGGTGAGCACACCTGTGTGGCCTCCGTTTGCTATTCTTCATGAGTTCCAGGGAGTCACGTGTCTGCCACTATGTGTCCCCATCTGGGCTCTCTCGTGCGGGGAGATGTTGAGGCTCTTCAATCCTGTCAGCTCAAAGCCAAAGGGAGCCATGGCTGGTCATTTCACCTCCAGAGAGTGAAATACGTATTTTGTTGATTGGATTTTTAAATCCTTACTGTTTTTACCTTAGGTTCGGCTATGGGGATCTGAAGTTTTAATAGTGACATCGGATGGACAAGGTTTCCCTTTGTTTAGTGAGTGGCAATCTTAAGAAATTCCTTTGAAAATACCAGTACCCAAAGTCAAGACTCCCCCATTACCAAGTTGGGTGGCCTCAGACAGTTTCTTTGCTCTATCTGAGCCTCAGTTTCCTTATCTACAAAATGGGATAATAATACGCCTTTCACATGGTTGGTGAAGATCCCAGGAGATTCATCTGGGAAGGAGCCTGGCATGGTTCTTCCCAGCGTGAGAGCCCAGTACGTCCTCCCCTGCCCTCGGGCACAGCCTGTGGGCAGATAGCAGACAGACAACAAAGAGGGTACACAGCAATGGCAAGGGTTTTCCAGCCTCTCTTTCGGGCAGATGGATTTCTCAGAATCATTCAGAACTAAACTTAGCACCTAAATATCCTTTAGGTTCAAGAGACATCTAATGGATGAGGCATTAGCAGCCTTGATTTCTCCCAAGACCCAGTTTCTGGTTGGTGTTAGCTACAGTGAGCCATGTTCCTGGCTGAAGGGTTTTGGGAAAACCAATGTCTCGTTTCTCTCCATAAAGTGGAACATCTGGTTGTTTGGGGAAAGTCCATCTGGGAGACATACTGGTGGACGTTTTCAGTGTTCACCCAGCTGTTGGGTGTTATGTTGACACTGGGCCAGCTGCTGGTCCCAGAGATCCAGGCCTAGTAGCTGTCAGGCCTAGTAGCTGTCTTCAGCATAGGGTTTGGGAGTCAACGAAAGTCACTGGATGTTTGTGGTAACGAGGGACCAGCCAGAGCCAAGACCTGTGTGTCGGAGAACAGGGACCATTTATGGAATAGTTGGGAGCTCAGCTTGGCCAAACCCCATGGTCAGAAACGTCCCTGTGGAGGAGGTCAGGCAGGAGCAGGGTGACACGGTGGGCATGAGGGGGAGCTCAGCCATGGAGTTTGTTTTTTTTTTTTTTAAGATTTTATTTATTTGACAGAGAGACACAGCGAGAGCAGGAACGCAAGCAGGGGGAGTGGGAGAGGGAGAAGCAGGCTTCCTGCCGATCAGGGAGCCCGATGTGGGACTCGATCCCAGGACCCTGGGATCATGACCTGAGCCGAAGGTGGACGCTTAACGACTGAGCCACCCAGGCGCCCCTCAGCCATGGAGATTTTATCTGGCAGACAGGAGCATGCCAGTAAAGGCTTAGTAGGGTGGCATGCTACAAAGAAAGCTGTGACCCAGAGGAACATGGTACATCTCCTCAGAGATGCCCACCTGGCCCGCGCTGCCCATGGCTGGGCCTGTGGGGACTCAGGCTGTACGTGGCATGGCAGGAAGCCAACTGCCCTGGAAGGGAACTGGGCACTCGTCACCGAGTCTCTAGGCCAGAGCACAGCAAACCAGCAGAGTGGGTCACCCACTGTGTCCCAGTTCCTGACTGGAAAGAGGATTCCAGTTTTCCTAGGAGAGTCCCTTGGCAAAGTCCTGTCTTATCTTAGGAAAGGAACAGGAAAGCACTCCTGTGGATTCTGAGTGTCTGGGAGTGAGCTATGCCCAACCCCCCGGGGGTTAACTTGGTCAAAATTCCTTAGGGCAGCACTTCGTGAGGGTCACATGAAGCAGGTCGGGGAGAAAATACAGGTCAGTGCCAGGAGGGAAAAAGCCCACACACATCTGAGTAAGACCCCTTCCTGAGTTTCGTCTGGAAGAAATTGTGGGCACCACACACTGTGAGCCAAAGGACCTCAGAGGGCCCTGAGAGTCTGTGTGTGTGTGTGTATTATGTATATGTGCGTGTGTATTATGTATATATGTGTGTATTATGTATATGTGCATGTATTATGTATATGTGTGCGTGTGTGTATTATGTATATGTGCACATGTGTGTGTATTATGTATATGTGCGTGTGTATTATGTATATGTGTGTGTTATGTATATGTATGTGTGTATTAGGTATATGTGTGTGTTATGTATATGTGTGTGTGTGTGTATTAGGTATATGTGTGTGTGTTATGTATATGTGCGTGTGTGTGTATTATGTATATGTGTGTGTATTATGTATATGTGTGTGTATTATGTATATGTGCATGTGTGTATTATGTATATGTGTGCACGTGTGTGTATTATGTATGTGTGTGTATTGTGTGTGTATTATGTATATGTGTGTGTGTATTATGTATATGTGCTGTGCATGTGTGTGCCCGGGGCTTGTGCACATGTGTGCGTCTGTACGTGTGCAGTCACATGTATGTGTGTGTACATGCATATGTGTATCTGCACATATGTGTGCACACGTGTGTGTATCTTTGCTAATTTTACAGATTTCATCGACATGTCGTGTGAGATGTGTTGCTCAGTTCCAGGCCAGATTAACAGTGACAGAGGAATCACGAATGTCGCTCAGAATAATTCATGGCTCTGTTATTTTCATTCCAACCTTAAATTTTCTATGTTAACATTCACTAAGAGCATCTGCATTCTCTCACTACTCCCTCCTAACTGCCCACTTGTCTGGTAGGCACTCAGGTGTCCTGTAGGCATCTGGCTGTCCAGTAGGCACCCGGCTGTCCAGTAGACATCCAGATGTCCAGTAGGCACCCGGCTGTCCAGTAGGCACCCAGGTGTCCAGTAGGCATCCAGATGTCCAGTAGGCACCCAGGTGTCCAGCAGACATCCAGATGTCCAGTAGGCACCTGGCTCTCCAGTAGGGACCCAGGTGTCCAGTAGGCATCCAGATGTCCAGTAGGCACCCGGCTGTCCAGTAGGCACCCAGGTGTTCAGTAGGTGTCCAGATGTCCAGTACACACCTGGCTGTCCAGTAGGCACCCGTCTGTCTCATAGGCACCCAGGTGTCCCATAAGCATCCAGGTGCCAGTAGGCATCCAGATGTCCAGTAGGCACCCGGCTGTCCAGTAGGCACCCAGGTGTTCAGTAGGTGTCCAGATGTCCAGTACACACCTGGCTGTCCAGTAGGCACCCGTCTGTCTCATAGGCACCCAGGTGTCCAGTAAGCATCCAGGTGCCAGTAGGCATCCAGATGTCCAGTAGGCACCCGGCTGTCCAGTAGGCACCCAGGTGTTCAATAGGTGTCCAGATGTCCAGTACACACCTGGCTGTCCAGTAGGCACCCGTCTGTCTCATAGGAACCCAGGTGTCCCGTAAGCATCCAGGTGCCAGTAGGCATCCAGATGTCCAGTAGGCACCCGGCTGTCCAGTATGCACCCAGCTGTCTAGTAGGCACCCAGGTGTCCAGTAAGCACCCAGCTGTCTACTACGCACCAAAGTGTCCAGTAAGCATCCAGGTGCCAGTAGGCAACCAGGTGTCCAGTAGGCATCCAGATGTCCAGTAGGCACCCTGCTGTCTAGTAGGCACCCAGGTGTCCAGTAAGCACCCAGGTGTCCAGTAGGGAACCAGGTATCCAGTAGGCATCCAGATATCCAGCAGGCATCTAGCTGAATTCTGATACCTCCAACCTGCTCCCCTGATCTCCTTCTCTCCAAACCCCGTGGCCCAGGATGCAGACTTGGAGTGGTCCTCACATTCCCGTGGAGCCACATCTCAGTTATCCATCCCCCAAATGTCCCAGACCTGGCCCTGTCTCTCCATTCTGCAGCTGCAGCCCTTGGTCAGGTCACCACTATCTCTGGGCGGGCCTCCTGCTTCTGCTCTGCCCCCAGCACCATGCTCCTCCCAAGGTGGTTTTCTAGTGATGATCGCTTCCTAGGGAGCACGTGAGCATGGTCCTTAACTCATGAATTTCCAGAGTTTCTCGCCCCTGTCAGAATCAGATGCCTATCTCACCATGACCAGCCCCTGCCTGCCACCCTTCCCGGCCTCACCTGCAAACCAAGGTCACTTCTGCTCCAACTCTTTGTCCTGAGTTTTCCTGGGCCCTGAATGCCCTTCTGTCACCTTTGCCCGCCTGGTTCCTTCAGCTCAGGGAGGATGGGCCCTTCCAGACAACCATCCATGCCCATCCTCGTCTGTAGGTAATATGATCTTCCACAGGACTCAGCTGTGGGACACTGCATTGTTGGTCTGGTTTTGCATCCACAGGTAGAACGCAAGCTCCATTCAGACGAGACATGGTCGTGTTACCTCCCTAGTGCACAAAGCGGCGCAGGCACAGCCTAGCGACTCAGCGAATAGTTGATGAAGAGATATAGGAGAGACTGAGCCATCCTGTAGGGTCAGTGGGGCCAGGTAGCTGAGGCCAGGGAGGGCCAGCATCTTGCCCATGGCTACCCGGCTTCCTATGACAGAGCCCAGACATCAGTCAGTTCTTTGACTTCTGAGCCAGTATTTCATTTGACAGTACTATGCACAGTGTGGGCACCGAGATTCTAGATTGTTCTTCCTACTGGCAGCGTTCAACTCTTAGGGTAGGAAGCCAGTTGGGTTCAGAGGCTGGGCAAGAGTGTCTCCCTACCTCTGCCTCTCCCCCCACCCCTGCTCTATTTCTGGCCACCCCTGCAGAGTCCTACTCCTTCCAACAGCTGGAAGATTCACCTCAACTCTCCACAGGGAAGCACACAAGGCAGTGTCTTTAGTTTGGAGTTTCAAAATACTTGTTTTTCACATCATGTTGTAAACCTGCATACGACCAAATATCATACTGTTTTCTGGACAATTCAGCAAAGCTTCTGTCTTTATCTATCCCGTGGTTATTTCCATGCAGATCTTTTGGACAAGAGCACTACACCTCACCTGCCTTGTTTTATTCCCCTCTTCTCCCTTGTAGCAGAAGAATTGCTTTTAGCCCTGCAAGGAAAATCTGCAATTTCCCCAATGTGGCACAATGGGGCGGCTGCGAGAGGATCGCCCGAGGTGCCAGTTCTCGGTGCATCTGTTCTAGAACTGAGCGAGGTGCGTCGGCACAACTCACTTCAAGGCAGTTAATGAATTACAGCCGCATCATTACCTCTGCATGTTGGTTTTAAGCACATATTTATTCTTCTCTGGCTCAGCGGTTCCTCTCCAGAGCAGATCGAGGCTGCTGACTGCGTCTCTGCTCTTTCTCCTCCTCTCCCCTTCTTCCCCTACCTTACACCCTCTCCTCTCGTTTTATCTTCTTGGCCTGCTTGTCTTCGTCTTCCTTCTCCCCCTCCTTCCGTCCTTTGAATAATATCTTTATTTTCATGTGGCTGTGCCTTCTCACTGGGACAGAGAAAGCAGGGCGGTTCCTAACAGGCAGGAAGGGCTTCTTTAGCATCCGAACGCTCCAGGTCTGTGTAGACACAGACGCCCACTGTAGCTGGGGCACCACCTGTGAGTTGCGTTTTCCCTCCTTTTCTTTCCGGTCTTCTCCAGGGTGGGCAGGGTGAGAAAGCAGGAGAGTGTGATTTCCTCGGACATCTGCCTCGCCTTCCTCCCTGGTTGCTGCCTTTGTATGCAGTGAGTGCAAGAGGAAACGGAAGGCACCTGAGTTACTGTGCTGTACAAGGGAATTTAATTAAGAATATACACATTAGAATTTCAGTGGGATTGCCTATTTAATGTTACTTTATTAAGCCTTCTATCAAACCCTTTTTTATGTATATCAGTTGATATACAATTAATCTGTTCTCTTGTGAGAAAAAAAAATAGCACCTCAGGTGGATGAACAGTGTCAGATGATCATAATTATAAGCAGCTGTTCACTTGCAGCACCTCTGGCCTACATGGGGGATGCTGTGAGCTACCACCCCTCTCAACAGCCCACCTCATTAGACTTGACCTTCCCAGCTGGGGATTTCATTTGTGTTTTTTTAATGGGTTTGTATACCGCAAATCACAACACCTTATGAAGACGGAGTCTTTGTAGCTGTAACAAAAGAGAGCTTGCGAGTTTACAAAAAAGCTGCCGCCGCTGCCGACTGGCAGGATACCGCCGTAATGCAGGTAACTTTTCAGCCACTGGCTGGGGAAAGGCGTGCCACCCCGTGTCCCAGCTGAGATAAATGCCTTTCCTTGGCTTTGAAGCGCCCCTGCCCGGCGCAGCCACCAGCAGTAAAAAGTAATTGCTGAGTCCGGATTGTGCCATGGAGCACGGTAACAGTCTGCTTGCAGCCGGAGCGCCCCAGCCCCAGCAGCGAAGCCCCGGCTGCCGGCAGCCCCTAAACTCGGGGCTCTGCGCCCCTGGCAGGTGCCTGCGCGAGCTCGTCGCCGCAGATCCTCCGCACGGCGTGTGCACGCAGACCCGAGATGCGGGTGCAGGCGCCGAGCCGAGGTGGGGGAGTCTTGGAGAGAACATCTCTGGTTTTCTTTTTTCCTTTCCATTTATGTTTGTAATAAACTCACTCTCATACAATTAGCCTCAATTGTTTTTATATCTTCGGAGGCAATAATATAGGCAGCCTGGGGAATACAGCAGTAATCCGTATACCTGTGTTCATTTACCCAAATCACTATGGTTACAGCAAGGGCAAACTGTTTACTGTGAGAATCCGCGCGCCTCTTTCCAGCTACTAATGACCTTTCTGTTCCTCCAATAACATCAACAAACCGGGAGGCTGCCCACACCATTAAAGCCAATTGCCTCTCAAGTTACTGAGGGACTGAAAGGCTCTCTCATTTATTTTCTCTCATCTGATGTAACTCACATGCCACTTTCTTGTCTTTAAAGAAGGGGAAAAACTGTGGATTATTGATTTGCTTCTGAACAGAAGACCAACCTAAAAGCCCCGATGAATTGTCACTCATTATTGAAATTACTGAACACTAATTAAACTGGCAGCTCAAATCCCAGCAGGCCACACTCATCTGAAGCTGAAATTCAGACACTTGGGCAGTGGAAGAGACACAGCGTTAGCAGCCACCGGGATTGTAATAAGCTTTGCATTAATTTTTGCTTCTTAAAGGCACACGGTCCTGTTTGCGGCGGTCCAGTTGTGCGGCCGAAGCCCCTTTCCTGTTTTTACATTTTTTTTCTTTTTAACAGGAACTGGTGATTCAGGTCTGTCTTAGAATTTCATAGGACAACTCGTTCTCTGTTCCCTGGTGAGGAGAGAGCATGTAGCCTGAGACGCCTTCGGAGAGAAAACCTGACGCAGCAGGAAGACAAGTCTAGCTGGCACGGGGCAGCCTGGAAATTCAGATGGCTCCAGGAGAGGAAACTGAGTCACACTGGCTGGAGACTGACAAAGCAGGCTTCCCGGGAAATGAATAATGCCAAACAGCATTTCCAATTCATCAAGTCTGATTTACTTTCTAAAATATGCTTTGGCCTATTTTCAGGGCTGCACAAACTCCACATAAATTATGCATGTTCATGGCTAATCTACCTCCTTTGGCTGTGCCTAAGTAGTAGCCCCTCATTTGCTCAGCTTCAAAGGGGGCGGGTTCTGGGGAAGGAGCTGGTCCAAGGCTGAAATGGAGAGCTAATGTCTTAGAGTCACGAGAAAAAGCAGAGCTAATGGGCCTCAAGAAGGCTCCTGTACAAGGCCATATCTTGCTCGAGAAGGAGATGGTGGATGATGGTCTCTTGGCCAGGCGTACTGAGACAAGGGTGTCTTGTTTGGACTGTTTCTTTCTTTCTTAAGAGTTTTTTTTTTTTTTTTTTGAGGAGCAGAACTATGCAAAGTGCACAGAGGTTTCATTTGTAAGGGCCAACATTTGGAAACAACCCAACTGTCCATCAACAGGTGCATGGAAAACAGACTGTGGTATGCGCACAAGGGAACACCACTTAGCAATAAAAAGGAGTGAATATTGAAATGTACAATAGAACGGTTGGAGCCAGCATTCACACTATAGTATGAATTGATGTTATCAGATTGCTTTCCTCCAAAGTCATGAAAGAATGTGGATTTTAATAAGTATGCAGAACACAGAGCTGAAGAAGCTTTGGGAGGCAGGCAGGGGCATGTCCAGAGAGGGCCCTGGCGGGGGGGGGGGTCCCTAAGGGAGGAGATGACCCAGGCTGTGTAAGCCTTAGGTAACAACTGTAAGTACAGAACCATTTTAAAAACATGTGCTGCTTGGGAAACTTAAAACTGAATTCCCTACTCTTTGTCTAAAGCTGTTAGTGCCAGTCCCTATGGTTCTCATGGTATATAGTGTAGGCCCAGGGCTCACACGGGGCCATATCCAGGATGAGAAAGGAGCTCATCATGGGGGTTGATCATCAGCCCAGGAGCCTAAGGTGGAGTACTCTGTGATCTTGGAGGCACCGTGCTGTCAGGCAGCCGACCACCGGCTCCCTCTGAGCTTCGCTGTCTCTGATGGCAATAAACGGTGCAGTGGCAAGTCTCTGCAAACCCTCAAGTGGAGTGTCTGCTCCCAGTGCTGGGGAAAACAGTCCTTTGGCAGCATTGATGTTTCACTCCCACTGGGGCAAACTGCTCAGAGAATGAAGAAATCAGGCCGTGGTTCCAGGCTGAGACCCTGGGGGCCATACTTTGGGGATCTGCTGTCCAACCTTGGGAATGTCACGTAAACTCTTTACTCCTCTGTGTCCTTGTCTATAAATTTCTGATAATTATGTCACCCTAAGGATTAAATGACATAATCTATATAAAACCATTAGCATAGTACCGGGCATGTGAGGAGTGCTCAGTAAAAACTCTGGGTTTTGACCCTTGACCCTGGGATTTTTCTCTGCAGCTCTGATGGCTTGCACCAATTATATGTATGTTTTGCTCAGTACCTTGGCAGTCCTTCCTCCAGGCTACCTGGCAAGAGTCATAATAGTGAGTCAAGTTGCTGCATATGCCCCACGCACTTTCTACCAGTGAGCGATGTGATCCCTGTGTCTCCTCAAAAAATCTCTACATCCTTATCTCTTTACTCATCTGTTTCATTAGGGGCATGCTAGAGACTAAGACACGTCTCTTTTAAGAACCTCCATGCCCAGCTCTCTGCATTCCATTCCTGTTCAACATTTTTCAAATAAGTGTCATTGTTAGTTCACACACCATCCCAACCCATTGCCTGAGACAGCTTGCAAAATTGTGTTGCTATAATGATGTTGATAATGAGAATCTGCATCTCCAGAGCCTTACTGGCACCCTGAGTACCACCCACCTGTTGTGAGTGACACACACACAGCTCATTTAATCCTCAAACATCAGCTCTATTAATTATTGTAATTTCATTGACATGCAGCACAAGGAAGCCACGTTACTTGACCAAGGTCACACGCCAGTGGTTGGGGAAGCAAAACAAACAAGACAATAGGTCAAAAAGGAAACAAATTTTGAAAAGCAGAATGGAGCCGAACAAAAGTAAGGTAAATAGATCTTGTCTTTCACTGCCACCAGAGTTAGCTCATGACTAAAAGTCTGTTTTTCCTGGCATCCAAAGCAATAAGGAGAACATGATCTGTTATGATATTCACCTTGACCGTAAAATGCAGAGATACTGGTTTCTTGGGAGAAGGGCAGATTTTTGTTGTGATGAATGTCAGGATCCCCAACCCTATCCATACTGATTTCCAGAGTAATAGGCTGACACTCTAATAGGGACAGTATGGGCTTGTGGGTGTCTCAGAGCCAAAGAATAAACAAAGCAGAGAAGAATACCCAGTTATACTTAATGCTATTTCTCTTCTTTATTTAAAGAATAGTTACATCTTTCAAGTCAGACATCTTGTCTTTACATCTACTACTACTTCCAAGTGACAGTAGTATTTTATATGGATCTCCCACAAAGCGTGTTCAAGATGGATCACATTGTTGCTTGTTCACTCAGTCTGCATGTATTCTGTACCATTTTTCCCTTACTGGATGTAGAGTAGTATCTTTTGGTCCAGTGTCTTAGTGATAAACTTTAAAATTTAAATACACATTCCAGCAAAGATTAAATTTGAATGGAAAAGAACCTTAACACACTTTTTTTTTTTCCTCCCAAAACTTCCCCTAACTTCCACAGCATTGCCTAGAAGTTTGTTTTGAGCCTATTGATATATATTGGTCTTAGTCATCTCTGGCCATCATAACAAAATAACACACACTGGGCATCTTTTTTTTTTTTAAGATTTTATTTGTTTATTTGACAGAGAGAGACACACAGTGAGAGAGGGAACACAAGCTGGGGGAGTGGGAGAGGGAGAAACAGGCTTCCTGCCGAGCAGGGACCCCGATGCAGGGCTCGATCCCAGGACCCTGGGATCATGACCTGAGCCGAAGGCAGACGATTAATGACTGAGCCACCCAGGCGCCCCTACACACTGGGCATCTTAAGCCAGCCCAGTTTCTTTTCTCAGGGTTCTAGAGGCTAGATGTCCAGGGAGAGCTCTTTTCCTGACTTGCAGACAGCCACTTGCTCACTGTGTTCTCATTTGGAGAGAGAGAGAGGGAGCGATGGGGTTTGAGGGAGGGAGAGAGACGGTGAGAGAGGGAAGGAGAGAGGGAAGGAGAAAGGGAGCTCTCTGGTGTCTCTTCTTAAAAGAACACTAATGGTATCAGATGAGGTCTCCGCCCTTATGACCTCCTTTAAGCTAATTACTTCCTTAGAGGCCTCTTCTCCAAACACAGGCACACTGGAGGTTCTGGCTTCAACGTATAAATTTGGGGAGAGGCACATGGAACATTCATTCCACAGCATGTGCCTAGAAGTTAATACCTTTATTATTGTGTCATTATTATTACTCTTTTACAATGTCAGTTTCTGTCTTTTTTCCCAAAATTTATTTACCTACTTATTTTTTGCCGTTTGCCAAATTTCATTACTTGTTAGCTATTCCTAAATTTCATTACTTGCTCTGTGATGTTTTGTTTTGTTCTGTTTTGATCTTTTCTTGCAATGCATCCCTAAGTATTTTTCATCAGGGACCTGCCTTTCTGTTTTCTTGTCTGTCTGAAAAATATCCCTATTTGAGCTTCAATATTGAATGGTAAGTGGAATGAATACAGAATTTTAGGTCCGCAATTATTTTCCTTCGGCATTTTGAAGATGTTGTTTTATTGTCTCCTGCTCTGTTGAAGCTGATGAGAAGTCAGCTCTGAGTTAGGCTGTTATTTTGTACCTACTCTGCTTTCCGTGACTCATGGCTAATTAGTTGTTTTTCTTCGGTGACTCATTAACTATGTAGTCATCTCTTGAGTTCTTCCATAATTCTACTTTTCATCCCTACAATTTTTAATTGGTCTTATTTTCCATAACCGTCTTCTTGTTTTATAACCACCTACTCTTTTTTAGTCACTACTTGTTATCATTTCATATGTATTAATCTGCTCTTTATCTCATGGAGGCTTTCCTAATGGCTTATATTGAAATTCCTCTACATTTGCTCTCTTCTCGCTGGTCAGTGGAATCTGTTGACTCAGCCACGACACTGGATTCATGCACTGGTAGCTCTGGTTGGGGAAATCATCTTCCAGGTGTTTTTCTTTCCAGTTCTTAGCTATGACAACATCCCTATGGAATGGATTGGACACCTTTTTACCCACTTCCTGTCTCCTTGATTCCCCTGCTACTCCAGTTACTGTTGAAGCAGCCAGCCATCCTCAACTTCTGCAGGGCCATGTCTTGCTTTCTGTCCCCTTGCATGGAGCACCTGTGCAAACTCACCTGTCTTTCCTGACACAGGAACCAACCAGCAAGTGTGAGGGTGTTAACACCCCATGGGACAAAGCCTGACTAACTGGGCCTGAGAGGCAATGCATAGATGCTACCTTCTTCTTTCTCATGGGCAACAAATTCTAAGGTATGTTTTTTCATGACTCCTCAGTCTCCAGGATTGAGCCCCTTTTGTTCACATCAGGGACAAGCTCGATGAGACATCTTGGTGGTGACTTTCTGAGCTCAGTAAGCAGATTTCTGTCCTGGGAAAGCAGATCACCTATCCCAGGTGCAAGGGATGTGGCCAGGTGTGGTCCCCCCTTGGTGTTCAGACTCCCCTTCAGCTGTGTTTCTGGATATTACCTGCAGATCCTGAAATCCTAGCCTCCCATTCAGGCCAGTTCTGAAGCACAAGGTGGCAAGAATCTGATCCGCTAATACGTCCTGTGAACAGTTTATTGGGAAACACCTTCCGAGAGGCAGAACAGTCTTCCAGCATATGATTGCGGTAAAGAGTTGTGGCTCTGATTTTCCCTTGAGTGTCCGTTACTGCTAAGGCTCAGTTAGATTTTATAATTTACACATTTTGTTAGATTTTATCATTTAGACATTTCTTCTCATACCCAATAACATTTAACTCTCAAAGCTTCCCTGGGACGTAGACATTCTAGCGTTGATTCCCAGTGTAGAAAAGAGACTCCGAGGCTCAGAGATGTTCCCAGGTTCCCCGGCTGGTGGCGGGTCATCCTGGCCATCTCCCTTCCCTGGAGGTGTCTTCTTATCTCACTTTCCAGTGAGAATGTGTCTGATCTCTGCATCCAGACCTGCACTGGGGCAGGAACGTCATGCGGGTCCTGCCACAGGGAGCACACAGTCTGGCTGGGAAGAAGGGACTTACCTGGATAGAAAGTACTACAAGTCTACTGGAACTACAAGGCAAGCGTGAATGACCTCCTCTGATCTACATCCTAGAGAACTCTCCGAATGTCTGGTGGCTCACAGCAGAGGTGGCCTTGGGAAGTGCCTATGGTCTGTCTTGGGGGTCGGTTCTGGCAGGTCCCGAAGCACTCGAAGGGATTTTATGGCATTGCCTCATCTTACTTCTTAAATGAGAGAGGTCGTGTGAGAACAGACATGCTGAACAGGGGAGTAAGACCGTAGGGCAGGGCTTGCTGTTAAGTGAGCAGAGATGGGCACAGAGCAGACCCAGAAAGAGATTTTTAAAGACAGAGTTTAAGAATTAAGATGAAATGCAGCTCCAGCGGCTGTTCTGAGCAGCGTTGACGGGAGCCTGGAGAGGCAGTTATTTAAGGACTTGAGAGAGACTAAAGGCTTAGGCCTAATCTCGGTGCTGCGTTCAGACTCCCAGCACGCTCAGCTCTGTGGGCAATGTACAAGAGCTGGGGCGCAGGACAGGCCGCCATCCAGGCTGCAAGCTCAGGACTAGTGGGGATCCAGCTGTGCTGAACCCCACAGCCCTGCTGACAGGCTGCACCCTTCTCAGAGTAGGACTTGCTGATTGAAAAGAGCCTTGGGGACACTCAGTTATCCCCACTGGTTGCCACTTGGAGCCTCTGCCCAGGACTGGGGCTGGGTGAGATTTTAAGAAACCAAATATAAGGCAGGAGTTAGCCCTTGAGCCCAAAGTCCCTTGCATGGCATCTTCTTGTTCTAAAACACCTCATGGCCACCCTCTCTGTAGTGTGAGCGCAAAGGGTGGGCTTGAAAGAAGGAATAGCCTTTCAGAGAGAGAATCTGCGAACCATTCTGGAGAAAAGAGAGGAAATAGATTCTTACAGGTCCCAAGAGAACTGAAGATTATAAAAAGGAGCACTAAAGTTTTCCCAGGGCTCCTTAGTGAGTGGGGCACCCTGACCCTACAGATGGCAGAGAAAAATATCCAGAGGCTTGGTCAGATTATGGGCTTTCACTTGTGTTGCTGAATTGCTAAAGGGAGGACCATTCTTCGCACATCTGCCACCTCCAGGCCAGGGTTCTTCAACCTTCTGCTGGAGGAGGTTGAAGGGGAATGGGTAAGGGGTCTCTGGAGCCCACAAAAGAATAATAACAGACAATTCCAACCTGCATGGTCCTTAGGCAGCCCAGGTGCGGGCTGTCCGTAACCTGCGTGCCCTGCAAACGCAGCAGCAGGGAAGGGCCCATCCAGCTGGTTTGGTCCTCATGGCACCTCGGCTGGGGGCATCTCGGCTGGGGGTACAGGGGGCCTCTCACTCATCGAGATGACTTATGCCCCCACTTCCAGGAGAGGCTGAGGGACAGGCTTAACTACCTGCCCCTTTACATCATAGAAGCCTCTCTTGCATCTTCACCCTTGTGCCATTCTCTAGTTAATTCTAACTTCTGCTCCTATCTGCACCTGTTCTCACCCTGATCTTTATTGGGACAAAAGTCTGAATTGGGGAGAAAATCAATTACTTTTCCATTAGGACACGCATATACACTAGATATCTTGGCAATGTCTGCGGGATATGTTTAAATAATTAGAACCACAGATTTTGACTTCGAAAGCTCTGTTCTCTAAGACGTGGACAGATGGGGATTTTAAAAGAACCTTGGCTACCATGCACCCAGGTGGATTTGGGGCCCATTCTTTATTATGGATGATGCTCCTTTGCTCTGGATACCACCTCCTGGAAGGCAGGGTACTGGGGTCTCCCATGAAAGACCTTGAGACAGCTGGGAGGCTGGTCACCTGTCAGGAGCTCCTCAGGGGGCAGGAGCCTCCAGGGGGCAAATTCAGATGAGGACCTAGGGGAACTCTAGTTCTGTTCTTTCACTTCTACCTATAACAGCAAGAGAGAAGCCACCACATTTCCCGGCAGCTGGGCCTGGGGAGGCTTGAGGGCTTTGGGGCTGAGCCCTTCTTTGTACCCATCCTTCAGGTCAGTGCTGAGTGAGGTGCAGATTGAACTAGAAAACAGACAGCTCACGACCAGCACTGTCCAATGAAAAGGGGATGTGAGTTCACCTATGCAATTTTACATTTTTTAGTGACAACAGCGTAAAAGTAAAAAGAAAAAAGTAGAATTGATTTATTTTATTTAATTCAATGTGTACTACATATTATGTCAACATCTAATCAGTATAAAATCATAAATGAGATTATTTTAATTTTTTTCACAACTGAAGTCTCTGGAATCTGGTGTGCATTTTATTTATTTTTATTTTTTTAAAGATTTTATTTATTTATTTGAGAAAAAGAGAATGAGAGGGTGAGCACAAGCAGGGGGAGCAGCGGAGGGAGAGGGAGAAGCAAACCTCCTGCTGAGCAGGGAGCCCGATGTGGGACTAGATCCCAGGACCCGGGGATCATGACCTGAGCCAAAGGCGGATACTTCACTGACTGAGCCCCCCAGGTGCCCCTCGTGCACATTTTATATGGAGAACACATCTCAGTGCGACTAGCTTCAGCTCTGGTGTCCTGTAGAATCTAGGGCTAGGGGCCACCACACTGGGCTGGACAGCTCCTGATGATGCTCTTGTTATAATGCTCCACGCATGGCAGCCTTCTCCCTGGGGCTTCCCCTGGACTCGACTCTTCCAGACAGTCCTGCTCATGGGTGTTGTCTGGCCAGACACACTGGAGAAAGCACATCCATCCCCCACAGATCACTGATGCACACTTGTGTGTTGTAACCAAATGCTTTCTGAGTTTACTAGGCTACAAAATCCTTTTATCACAAAACACCTCGTCATATACTGCACAGAATGAATGCTCTGGAGCACGCTTTAGGAATCTGGGCTTGAGGGGAGAAAGGCAAGGATGCTCTGAGTGAATGTGCTGTTGTTCATGTCAGGGTTTTACTCTCCACTCCAGCAACAGAACCCTGATTTAGTCATTCCTTCAATAAGGGTTAACTGGGAATTCCCAATGGGCCAGGTGCTGGGACACAGAGATGGTCCCCAGACAGAGTCCCTGCCCTCAGGGAGCCTCTGGTCTGGTCAGGGAGAAGGCAGCCATGAGTGTGTGGTAAAATAATAATATGTGCATGAAGGAGGACTTAGAGATTTCTGGAGGTGGATGGGGCTGCTTAATTATACAGGGGATCAGGACCAGCCCTCCTGTGCAAGCATCATTCAGACAGTTTGATGAAAGGTGTGAGGATGGGAGGGAGGGGGCAGTCTGGGGAAACGCTACTTGGGAAGAAAGCACAGCAGGTGTAAAGACCCAGGGGGGAGTGTGCTTAGTGGGTGGACATGTTTGGCAAGGCTCACGGACCATTCTTGATGCCCCAAATCACTCCGCCCAGGAGCACCTTAGGCTCTGGGCCCCCTCTACACATCTCCTGGTCTCCAATTTCCCAGAGAAAGCAATCTAAGTGCTTCACATCCAAACCAGAACCTCAGAACTGTTAGAAACTCTGCACTGAAGAGAACCCGGGTGTACCATCTCCTCTGTTGTATGTTCTCATGCTTCTGTCTACAATTTTGGTTCCCTCTCAGCAGCATTCTGTTTTGCACTGGAAAATATCTTCTGTTGTCCTAATTTTTATGTTTTCCTGATTGCATATTATATAGTTCTTGTATAAATTAATGTATGTAATTTATTTCAGATATAAATGATCTATGCTCACACTTGGAATTTACTTTGCGTCAAGCACCGCCAATCTTGACTTTATAGACCATTTTTATTCTTTAATCAAAATATTTATTTTGATATTTTTATTTATTTTTGCATGAATTTTGATTTCTTAAAGCATTGCATGAAATATCATTTACCTTGACTCATGTTTGGGCTGCCTCCTGCACTTGTGCAAGCATGGTGAGTGTCTCACTCTTCTCACTCTGAGTCTGGCTCTGCTTCTAAGAGTTTTTCTAATTTTGATTCACTTAATCAGGTCAGGCACCAGCCCCTGGAGAGGATTTGGTTAAGGCACAAAGTGGGGCCTGGGCATCAGGGCCTTCTAACTCTGCCCCCAACTTACTGTGCCATCTGTGTGCCCGTCCCTGCCCCTCCCCATGCCCCACATTCTCATTTGCACCAGGAGTGTGTCCATGAGCAATTATTTCTAATTGTCCCTGGGGATTCTGCTGGGGTTGTCTTTCCAAGGTCACCCTGAGTCAGGGGAGCTGAGGCCGGTACCCCAACTACACTACTACCAGAGAAGACCTACCCTTGTCTGGGTTTCATATTGAGTTTCTACCTAAGATGTTGGGTTTTAAGTAAAGGTTCTGCTGGCAATCATGATGATGATGATGGTGGTGATGGTGGTGATGATGATGGTGGTGATGGTGGTGGTAATGATGGTGATGTTGATGATGGTGGTGATGATGGTGGTGATGATGATGGTGATAATGGTGATGTTGATGATGGTGCTCATGCTGAAAGAGATATAGGAAACATTATGTCCTGTGGGTTTTCATCTGTCTCTTATAAATACATGGCTTTGTTGTCAAGTAGGATATGCAGGCATACTTACAATCTCAACAATTTTACTACTTCAAAATAAGAAATATGCAATGCCCTTTAAGAGAGTGACTATCAGAAGAGACTATATAAATAAACATAACATCAGTTATAAATTAGGGTGAATTTAGAATTTAATCTTTCTTTCCTTCTTCCTTCCTTCCTTCCTCTCTCTCTCTGAAATCTCTGTCTGGAAATGGGTCCTCTTGCAGATTTAACAAATAGCCTTACCACATGCCTGTTGCCACTAGGAAGCAATGCAAGGTGTTCTGACGTGCATTCGTGTGTAGACATTAAGTTTATGCCAAAGTCATTTTTATCACCCAGAGTAATGAAGGGCCCTCCATTTGTTCATTGTTTTTCTCTTTGCTCCCCTGGGTGGCTGCCACTGCTCATAAGGTCCCACCTGATGGCCTTCCCCTGAACTTCTTTAGTCTTCTTCCGAAAGCCAGGACTTCCAGCAGGGTGAGAGGAGGGAGAGGCCTCCCCAAACCAACCTTGTCAGATGCCCAAGCCTTGACCTCAGTGTCTAACAGCACCGAAGTTGGAAACTGGGGGCTGAATGACTGGGGGGCAGGAGGTGGTGTCCCTGAGGAGACAGGTGTCTGTAGCAACGGCCGAGCAGTGACTGTGAAGGGCTCAGTGCGCCCAAAGTGGGGGCTGTGCCAACCAGGAAACAAGCAGTGTTTCACCTCTGGCCTCATTCGGCCCCTGGGCTCCCTCTGATTAGAGGTGTCAGGCTACCTCCTATGCGCACCCTTGTGCCTCATCCGGCACATTTAAATGAAACCAAATGTTAATGGGGGGTTCCCTTCTCCCAGTGTTTGATGGAGAGCCTGTACCCAGAGGGTAACAGCAAGCTGACAGGATACAGTGGGGGCCCCTGGGTACGAGCAGGGGGAGTGTGACATGGGGACCCCAGCCCTCCTAGAAGAGCTGACAGGTGCTGGCTCCGAGATGCTAGTGTGTGGAGGATGCCTGCTCAGCACTTTGCAGAGAAGTTTGGCCCTCGGGGAGAGCTGGGGCTTGTCAGCGGCTGGGGAACAAGCAGAGGGGGCAGCCCGGGAAGCAGGGCCCCGAGTCAGGGCCTTTCAGGCCTTCATGGACAACCCCACACATTGCAGGGAGTCTTGTGTTCCTCTCCCGCAGAGAAAGCTCAGGCCCTAAAACCTCATCCTACCCTCCACCATCCCCTCATGCAAAATATCCCCCTGAGGAAGGGCAAGGATATGCCGCTCACTGTTTTGGGAGGAAGCACGTTAACTCTTTGTCATGTTTCCAGCCGGTGACAGGACTGCAAGGTTATGGGGGAAGGAGGGTGCCCCAGAATCAGACCCCTGGCTCCCTTGATCATTTGATGTGTGACTCGGAGCTAGTCACTGAACCTGTCTGTTTCAGTTTCCCCATCTGTGAAATGGAGATGACCAGAATGTCCAACTCAGCAGGTGTGCTCCGTGTTCGAAGCAGAGCTGGCTTCACGGGCACCAGGCCTGCACACTCGCCCAGGGCTGTGCACTTAAAAAGCTTGATTCTCTGCTCTCAGGCTCTTAAACTCTTAGTAATTTTTGAACCAGAGGCCCTGCGTTGTTACCTTGCACCAGGCCCCACACGTTAGAGAGCTGGTCCCAGTTAAAAGAGGGAATGAATGCAAATGCAGTGCATGCACCTGGGTTGGTGTGGGCGGCCACAGTCCCTCACGGAATGTCCCTGTGATTATCTCGTGGTGAGGTGCCCAGCCTGTAGGGGCCAGTACCCTTGTGCGTGTAGGAGAGCTCAGGCACCGAGGCCGTTCTGGGAGAGGTCAGTGGGTCCCGCCTCTGTCACTGAATGGGGAACAGCACCCTTCACCCTAACAAGCCAGAATGGCATCCAGCCATACTTCTGAGAACTGGAAAGAGTCTTAGGAGATTGGCAGAGTGTGTTTGCATGGTTTGTGAATATAGATGCTCTTAGCAGGAGTGTGGGAGCAATCAACTACTGTTCTTGTCTAGTGGAGGCCGAACAAGGATATATCGCTTCTATCAAACATTCTAAAAACAGGACCAGGGCAAGTGCTGATGCAGACTCCCCAAGAAAGTCATCTTTTCCGGGAGGTCCTGCCATCACCGCCTGTGGGCCACAGCTGACCGCAGGGCCGTTTCGTGCACTTTGGGGAGAGGCACTCCCTCCGGGTAGTGCTCCCCTGCACCAGCCACTCAACTGGGGAGCAGGTGCAGGACAGATTTCAACCTGCAGCATCCCAGGGTCCACACCCTGAGTGGAGCCTCCCCAGGCCAGCTCCCCACCTCTGAGCAAGGCAGCGGGGAGGCTGAGCCAGGAAGAATTGCCATTTGCAGTGACAGAGAGCCCCGGGCCCTTAGGACCCAGAGTTGGCCCGGGGCTTCCCTGCTCCCAGGTGGAAGGTGTGGTGGCCTCCGCTCTAGCTGGGACACTGCTGGCCTCGTAACTGCTTCGGGGCATAGGGCGCATGCCCCGTGCATGAGGAGTGGGAGCCTGCCCATCACCAGGCCCAGATAAATATGCTGGTGACTTCTTGGCTCCTGGTTGGAGAATTTGGATGCTCCCCAGCCAGACGCTTTTGGTCACACCAGATGCGTGAGTGTCACTTTGAACACCTGCCACAGCGCAAGTTCTCTCCTTGTCTCGGCGGGTAGGGGTGGGTGGGGATGGGTAGGGGTGGGTAGGGGTGGGTGGGACATCCCCTGGTTCCAAGCCTACCTCTCAGGGCAAGCACGTCAGGTGCCAGAAAGTGCCCATCCGGTCACC